>NW_027251879.1:0-22500 GCF_044704955.1 Pristiophorus japonicus
GGGACGGGGGGAGAGAGGGAGGGACGGGGGGAGAGAGGGAGGGACGGGGGAGAGAGGGAGGGACGGGGGGAGAGAGGGAGGGACGGGGGGAGAGAGAGGGACGGGGGGAGAGAGGGACGGGGGGGAGAGAGGGAGGGACGGGGGGAGAGAGGGAGGGACGGGGGGGAGAGAGGGAGGGACGGGGGAGAGAGGGAGGGACGGGGGGAGAGAGGGAGGGACGGGGGAGAGAGGGAGGGAGGGGGGAGGACGGGGGGAGAGAGGGAGGGACGGGGGGAGAGAGGGAGGGACGGGGGGGAGAGGGAGGGACGGGGGGAGAGAGAGAGAGGGAAGGGGGGGAGAGAGAGAGGGACGGGGGGAGAGAGAGAGAGAGAGAGGGACGAGGGGGAGAGAGGGAGGGACGGGGGGGGAGAGAGGGAGGGACGGGGGAGAGAGAGAGAGGGAAGGGGGGGAGAGAGAGAGGGAAGGGGGGGAGAGAGAGAGAGAGAGGGACGCGGGGAGAGAGAGAGGGACGGGGGGAGAGGGACGGGGGGGGAGAGAGAGGGATGGGGGGGAGTGAGAGAGGGACGGGGGGGGAGTGAGAGAGGGACGGGGGGGGAGAGAGAGAGGGACTGGGAGAGGAAGAGGGAACATCGAGCCAGAGTTACCTTGGTGTCACACAGGAACTCTGCCAGTTCCCCTTTGCGCATTGAGGCAACGATGGTCTCCCAGACGGGCAGCTTGAACTTCTTGCCGATGATCAGCTCCATGGGCTTTCCCCGGACCCTGCTGTCGTCAATCACCGTTCGTTCGTCGTTACACATCAGGGCCTTGTAGTGAAATGTTGCCTGTTGGGGTGAGAGAGAGAGAGAGAGAGAGAGAGAGAAAGAGAGAGGTTAAAGTCTCGGGTCGTCTAACGCCCAAAGCCCTTTCCACCATCTGATCGTCAGCATAGACAGTCCCTCGGAATCGAGGAAGACTTGCTTCCACTCTTAACATGAGTCCTTAGGTGCCTGAACAGGTCCAATACAGGAACCACAGTCCCTGTCACAGGTGGGACAGACAGACGTTGAGGGAAGAGGAGGGTGGGACAGATAGACGTTGAGGGAAGGGGAGGGTGGGACAGATAGACGTTGAGGGAAGGGGAGGGTGGGACAGACAGACGTTGAGGGAAGGGGAGGGTGGGACAGGTTTGCCGCACGCTCCTTCCGCTGCCTGCGCTTGGTCTCTGCACGCTCTCGGCGACGAGACTCGAGGTGCTCAGCGCCCTCCCGGATACACTCCCTCCACTTAGAAACATAGAAAATAGGTGCAGGAGTAGGCCATTCAGCCCTTCGAGCCTGCACCACCATTCAATGAGTTCATGGCTGAACATGCAACTTCAGTACCCCCTTTCCTGCTTTCTCTCCATACCCCTTGGTCCCCCGAGTAGTAAGGACTTCATCTAACTCCCTTTTGAATATATTTAGTGAATTGGCCTCAACAACTTTCTGTGGCAGAGAATTCCACAGGTTCACCACTCTCTGGGTGAAGAAGTTTCTCCTCATCTCGGTCCTAAATGGCTTACCCCTTATCCTTAGACTGTGACCCCTGGTTCTGGACTTCCCCAACATCGGGAACATTCTTCCTGCATCTAACCTGTCTAACCCCGTCAGAATTTTATATGTTTCTAGGAGGTCCCCTCTCATGCTTCTGAACTCCAGTGAATACAAGCCCAGTTGATCCAGTCTTTCTTGATAGGTCAGTCCCGACATCCCGGGAATCAGTCTGGTGAACCTTCGCTGCACTCCCTCAATAGCAAGAATGTTCTTCCTCAGGTTAGGCGACCAAAACTGTACACAATACTCCAGGTGTGGCCTCACCAAGGCCCCGTACAACTGCAGTAAGACCTCCCTGCCCCTGTACTCAAATCCCCTCGCTATGAAGGCCAACATACCATTTGCCTTCTTCACCACCTGCTGTACCTGCATGTCAACCTTCAATGACTGATGTACCATGACACCCAGGTCTCGTTGCACCTCCCCTTTTCCTAATCTGTCACATTCAGATAATAGTCTGTCTCTCTGTTTTTACCACCAAAGTGGATAACCTCACATTTATCCACATTATACTGTCATGCATTTGCCCACTCACCTAACCTATCCAAGTCACTCTGCAGCCTCTTAGCATCCTCCTCGCAGCTCACACTGCCACCCAGCTTAGTGTCATCCGCAAACATGCAGATTAGGGCGGACTGGTCTTTGGCCAGGGACTCCCAGGTGTCGGTGGGGATGTTGCACTTTATCAGGGAGGCTTTGAGGGTGGTCCCTTGTAACGTTTCCTCTGCCCACCTTGGGCTCGCTTGCCGTGAAGGAGTTCCGAGTAGAGCGCTTGCTTTGGGGAGTCTCGTGTCTGGGGGCCATGCGGACAATGTGGCCCTGCCCAGCGGAGCTGGTCGAGTGTGGTCAGTGCTTCGATGCTGGGGATGTTGGGCCTGGTCGAGGACGCTAACGTTGGTGCGTCTGTCCTCCCGGGGGATTTGCAGGATCCTGCGGAGACATCGTTGGTGGTATCTCTCCAGTGACTTGAGGTGTCTACTGTACACGGTCCATGTCTCTGAGCCATACAGGAGGGCGGGTATCACTACAGCCCTGTAGACCATGAGCTGGGGGTGAGGTACCTACTGTACATGGTCCATGTCTCTGAGCCATACAGGAGGGTGGGTATCACTACAGCCCTGTAGACCATGAGCTGGGGGTGAGGTACCTACTGTACATGGTCCATGTCTCTGAGCCATACAGGAGGGCGGGTATCACGACAGCCCTGTAGACCATGAGCTGGGTGGTGGATTTGAGGCTCTGGTCTTCGAACACTCTTTTCCTCAGACGGCCGAAGGCTGCACTGGCGCACTGGAGGCGGTGTTGAAGTCAGGAGTGTGAGGGAACACTCCCCACTTGCCTGGATGAGTTGCAGACCCAACAACACTCGAGAAGCTCGACACCATCCAGGACAAAGCAGGCCGCTCGATGGGCCACGCTCCCCACCCCCTTCAACACTCACTCCCTCCACCACCGGCGCCCCCTGGCTGCAGTGTGTACCATCCACAAGATGCACTGCGGCAACTCGCCAAGGCTTCTCCGTCAGCACCTCCCAAACCCGCGACCTCTACCCCCTAGAAGGACAAGGGCAGCAGGTCCATGGGAACACCATCACCTCCACATTCCCCTCCCAGTCACACACCATCCCGACTTGGGAATATATCGGCCGTTCCTTCATCGTGGCTGGGTCACAATCCTGGAACTCCCTCCCTAACAGCACTAATGAAAATAGGCCCCTATATTTCAAGTGCACCCTTATTAAAGGGGCACTGAAACCAACTTTATTAAACTTTTGACGTTAATGAATCAAATTAAAATTTGGTTGCCGGGCGATGGGTTGCACAGCACTGCCCGCCAGTCATCAAGGTCCACGGCGCGACCCTGGACACCGGGGACCATTTCCCAAACCTCGGGAGCCTCTTATCAACAAGGGCAGGCATTGACCACCAGATCCAACACCGCCTCCAGTGCACCAGTGCAGCCTTCGGCCGCCTGAGGAAAAGAGTGTTTGAAGACCAGGCCCTCAAATCCACCACCCAGCTCATGGTCTACAGGGCTGTAGTGATACCCGCCCTCCTGTATGGCTCAGAGACATGGACCATGTACAGCAGACACCTCAAGTCGCTGGAGAAATACCACCAACGATGTCTCCGCAAGATCCTACAAATCCCCCGGGAGGACAGACGCACCAACGTTAGCGTCCTCGACCAGGCCCAACATCCCCAGCATCGAAGCACTGACCACACTCGACCAGCTCCGCTGGGCAGGGCCACATTGTCCGCATGGTCCCCAGACACGAGACTCCCCAAAGCGAGCGCTCTACTCGGAACTCCTTCACGGGCAAACGAGCCAAAGGTGGGAACGTTACAAGGGACACACCCTCAAAGCCTCCCTGGTAAAGTGCAACATCCCCACCGACACCTGGGAGTCCCTGGGCCAAAGACCAGTCCACCCGGAGTGGAGGAAGTGCATCCAGGAGGGCGCTGAGCACCTCGAGTCTCGTCGCCGAGAGCGTGCAGAAACCAAGCGCAGGCAGCGGAAGGAGCGTGCGGCAAACCAGTCCCACCCTCCCCTTCCCTCAACGTCTGTCTGTCCCACCCTCCCCTTCCCTCAACGTCTGTCTGTCCCACCCTCCCCTTCCCTCAACGTCTGTCTGTCCCACCCTCCCCTTCCCTCAACGTCTATCTGTCCCACCCTCCCCTTCCCTCAACGTCTGTCTGTCCCACCCTCCCCTTCCCTCAACGTCTATCTGTCCCACCCTCCCCTTCCCTCAACGTCTGTCTGTCCCACCCTCCCCTTCCCTCAACGTCTATCTGTCCCACCCTCCCCTTCCCTCAACGTCTGTCTGTCCCACCCTCCCCTTCCCTCAACGTCTATCTGTCCCACCCTCCCCTTCCCTCAACGTCTGTCTGTCCCACCTGTGACAGGGACTGTGGTTCCCGTATTGGACTGTTCAGTCACCTAAGGACTGAGTGGAAGCAAGTCTTCCTCGATTCCGCGGGCCTACCTATGATGATGATGCACTCCAGTCCCTCCGGCGCCCACCTCTCGCGGAAGGCCGTAAGCGTACCATAGCAACAGGAGGCGGCCCATTCAGCCCCTCGAGCCTGTTACACAGGAACAGGAGGAGGCCCATTCAGCCCCTCGAGCCTGTTACACAGGAACAGGAGGAGGCCCATTCAGCCCCTCGGGCCTGTTACACAGGAACAGGAGGAGGCCCATTCAGCCCCTCGAGCCTGTTACACAGGAACAGGAGGAGGCCCATTCAGCCCCTCGGGCCTTTTACACAGGAACAGGAGGAGGCCCATTCTGTCCCTCGAGCCTGTTACACAGGAACAGGAGGAGGCCCATTCAGCCCCTCGAGCCTGTTACACAGGAACAGGAGGAGGCCCATTCAGCCCCTCGAGCCTGTTACACAGGAACAGGAGGAGGCCCATTCAGCCCCTCGAGCCTGTTACACAGGAACAGGAGGAGGCCCATTCAGCTCCTCGAGCCTGTTGCACAGGAACAGGAGGAGGCCATTCAGCCCCTCGAGCCTGTTACGCAGGAACAGGAGGCCCATTCAGCCCCTCGAGCCTGTTACACAGGAACAGGAGGAGGCCCATTCAGCCCCTCGAGCCTGTTACACAGGAACAGGAGGAGGCCCATTCAGCCCCTCGAGCCTGTTACACAGGAACAGGAGGAGGTCCATTCAGCCCCTCGAGCCTGTTACACAGGAACAGGAGGAGGCCCATTCAGCCCCTCGAGCCTGTTACACAGGAACAGGAGGAGACCTATTCAGCTGCTCGAGCCTGTTACACAGGAACAGGAGGAGGCCCATTCAGCCCCTCGAGCCTGTTACACAGGAACAGGAGGAGGCCCATTCAGCCCCTCGAGCCTGTTACACAGGAACAGGAGGAGGCCCATTCAGCCCCTCGAGCCTGTTACACAGAAACAGGAGGAGGCCCATTCAGCCCCTCGAGCCTGTTACACAGAAACAGGAGGAGGCCCATTCAGCCCCTCGAGCCTGTTACACAGGAACAGGAGGAGGCCCATTCAGCCCCTCGAGCCTGCTCCGCCATTCAATGAGAGTATTGCTGATCTGCGACCTAACTCCATATACCCGCCTTTCGTCCCATATCCCTTAATACCCTTAGTTAACAGAAAGCTATCAATCTCCGATTTAAAATTAACAATTGATCAATTGCCATTTGCGGAAGAGAGTTCCAAACCACTACCATCCTTTGACTGTAGAAGAGTTTCCTAAATTCCACAGATCCCTGAAGGTAGCAGGCCAGGTGGATAAGGTGGTTAAGAAGGCATACGGAATGCTTGTCTTTATTAGCCGCGGCATAGAATACAAGAGCAAGGAGTTTATGCTTGAACTGTATAAAACACTGGTACACAGAAACATAGAAAATAGGTGCAGGAGCAGGCCATTCGGCCCTTCGAGCCTGCACCATCATTCAATATGATCATGGCTGATCATTCCCTCAGTACCCCTTTCCTGCTTTCTCTCCATACCCCTTGATCCCTTTAGCCGTAAGGGCCACATCTAACTCCCTTTTGAATATATCTAACGAACTGGCCTCAACAACTCTCTGCGGCAGAGAATTCCACAGGTTCACCACTCTCTGAGTGAAGAAGTTTCTCCTCATCTCGGTCCTAAATGGCTTACCCCTTATCCTTAGACTGTGACCCCACTGGTTCTGGACTTCCCCAACATCATAGAAACATAGAAAATAGGTGCAGGAGCAGGCCGTTCAGCCCTTCTAGCCTGCACCGCCATTCAATGAGTTCATGGCTGAACATGAAACTTCAGTACCCCCTTCCTGCTTTCTCGCCATAACCCTTGATCCCCCGAGTAGTAAGGACTTCATCTAACTCCCTTTTGAATATATTTAGTGAATTGGCCTCAACTACTTTCTGTGGTAGAGAATTCCACAGGTTCACCACTCTCTGGGTGAAGAAGTTTCTCCTCATCTCGGTCCTAAATGGCTTACCCCTTATCCTCAGACTGTGACCCCTGGTTCTGGACTTCCCCAACATCGGGAACATTCTTCCTGCATCTCACCTGTCCAGTCCCGTCAGAATTTTATATGTTTCTATGAGATCCCCTCTCATCCTTCTAAATTCCAGTGAATATAAGCCTAGTCGATCCAGTCTTTCTTCATATGTCAGTCCTGCCATCCCAGGAATCAGTCTGGTGAACCTTCGCTGCACTCCCTCAATAGCAAGAATGTCCTTCCTCAGATTAGGAGACCAAAACTGAACACAATATTCCAGGTGAGGCCTCACCAAGGCCCTGTACAACTGCAGTAAGACCTCCCTGCTCCTATACTCAAATCCTCTCGCTATTAAGGCCAACATACCATTAGGTCACAGCTGGAGTACTGCGTGCAGTTCTGGTGACCACATTACAAGAAAAATGTAAGAACATAAGAAATAGGAGCAGGAGTAGGCCATACGGCCCCTCGAGCCTGCTCCGCCATTTAATACAATCATGGCTGATCCGATCATGGACTCAGGTCCACTTCCCTGCCCGCTCCCCATAACCCCTTATTCACTTATCGGTTAAGAGATTGCGCTGGAGAGAGTACAGAGGAGATTTACCAGGATGTTGGCGGGACTGGAGAATTTTAGCGATGAGGAAAGATTGGATAAGCTGGGGTTTGTTTTCTTTGGAACAGAGGAGGCTGAGGAGCGATTATATTCACTGGAATTTAGAAGAATGAGAGGGGATCTCATAGAAACATATAACATTCTGACGGGATTGGACTGGTTAGATTCAGGAAGAATGTTCCCGATGTTGGGGAAGTCCAGAACCAGGGGGTCACAGTCTAAGGATAAGGGGTAAGCCATTTAGGACCGAGATAAGGAGAAACTTCTTCACCCAGAGAATTGTGGACCTGTGGAATTCTCTACCACAGAAAGTTGTTGATGCCAATTTGTTGGATATATTCAAAAGGGAGTTTGATGTGGCCCTTACGGCTAAAGGGGTTATGGAGAGAAAGCAGGAAAGGGGTACTGAAGTTGAATGATCAGCCATGATCATATTGAATGGTGGTGCAGGCTCGAAGGGCCGAATGGCCTACTCCTGCACCTATTTTCTATGTTTTTAATTGAGTTGTATAAAATTATGAGGGGCCTGGATAGAATGACATATTTCCCTTGGCAGAGGGGTCAACAACCAGGGGGCATAGATTTAAAGTAATTGGGAGGAGGTTTAGAGGGGATTTGGGGTGAAATGTCTTCACCCAAAGGATGGTGGGGGTCTGGAACTCACTGCCTGAAAGGGTGGTACAGGCAGAAACCCTCACCAAATTATTAATAACTTTTATTTATATAGTGCCTTTAACGTAGTAAAATGTCCTGAGGAGCTTCATAGGGATGTTACAGACAAACAGGTAAATTTGACACCGAGCCACAGGAGATATTAAGGCAGATGACCAAAAGCTTGTTTAAAGAGGGAGGTTTTAAGGAGGAAAGAGAGGTAGAGAGGCGGAGAGGTTTCGGGAGGGAGTTCCAGAGCTTGGGGCCCAGCCAACAGAAGGCACGGCCACCGATGGTGGAGCGATTATAATCAGGGATGGTCAGGAGGGCAGAATTAGAGGAGTGCAGACATCTCGGGGGGTTGTGAGGCTGGAGGAGGTTACAGCGATAGGGAGGGGTTATGGGGCTGCAGGAGGTTACAGAGATAGGGAGGGGGTTACAGCGATAGGGAGGGGTGTAGGGGCTGCAGGAGGTTACAGAGATAGGGAGGGGTGTAGGGGCTGGAGGGGGTTACAGGGATAGGGAGGGGTGTAGGGGCTGCAGGAGGTTACAGAGATAGGGAGTGGTGTAGGGGCTGGAGGGGGGTTACAGAGATAGGGAGGGGTGTAGGGACTGCAGGAGGTTACAGAGATAGGGAGGTGTGTAGGGGCTGCAGGAGGTTACAGAAATAGGGAGGGGTGTAGGGGCTGGAGGAGATTACAAAGATTGAGAGGGGTGTAGGGACTGGTGGAGGTTACACAGATAGGGAGGGGTGTAGGGGCTGCAGGAGATTACAAAGATTGAGAGGGGTGTAGGGGCTGGAGGGGGTTACAGAGATAGGGAGGGGTGTAGGGGCTGGAGGAGGTTACAGAAATAGGGAGGAGTGTAGGGACTGGAGGAAGTTACAGAGATAGGGAGGGGCGAGGGCCATGGAGGGATTTGTAAACAAGGATGAGAATTTTGAAATCGAGACGTTATTTAACCGGGAGATAGAAATAGAAACATAGAAAATAGGTACAGGAGTAGGCCATTCGGCCCTTCTAGCCTGCACCACCATTCAATGAGTTCATGGCTGAACATGAAACTTCAGTACCCCATTCCTGCTTTCTCACCATACCCCTTGATCCCCGAGTAGTAAGGACTTCATCTAACTCCCTTTTGAATATATTTAGTGAATTGGCCTCAACAACTTTCTGTGGTAGAGAATTCCACAGGTTCACCACTCTCTGGGTGAAGAAGTTTCTCCTCATCTCGGTCCTAAATGGCTTCCCCCTTATCCTTAGACTGTGTCCCCTGGTTCTGGATTTCCCCAACATTGGGAACATTCTTCCTGCATCTAACCTGTCTAACCCCGTCAGAATTTTAAATGTTTCTATGAGGACCCCTCTCATTCTTCTGAACTCCAGTGAATACAAGCCCAGTTGATCCAGTCTTTCTTGATATGTCAGTCCCGCCATCCCGGGAATCAGTCTGGTGAACCTTCGCTGCACTCCCTCAATAGCAAGAATGTCCTTCCTCAGGTTAAGCGACCAAAACTGTACACAATACTCCAGGTGTGGCCTCACCAAGGCCCTGTACAACTGTAGCAACACCTCCCTGCCCCTGTACTCAAATCCCCTCGCTATGAAGGCCAACATGCCATTTGCCTTCTTAACCGCCTGCTGTACCTGCATGCCAACCTTCAATGACTGATGTACCATGACACCCAGGTCTCGTTGCACCTCCCCTTTTCCTAATCTGTCACCATTCAGATAATAGTCTGTCTCTCTGTTTTTACCACCAAAGTGGATAACCTCACATTTATCCACATTATACTTCATCTGCCATGCATTTGCCCACTCACCTAACCTATCCAAGTCGCTCTGCAGCCTCATAGCATCCTCCTCGCAGCTCACACTGCCACCCAACTTAGTGTCATCCGCAAATTTGGAGATACAACATTTAATCCCCTCGTCTAAATCATTAATGTACAGTGTAAACAGCTGGGGCCCCAGCACAGAACCTTGCGGTACCCCACTAGTCACTGCCTGCCATTCTGAAAAGTCCCCATTTACTCCTACTCTTTGCTTCCTGTCTGACAACCAGTTCTCAATTCATGTCAGTACACTACCCCCAATCCCATGTGCTTTAACTTTGCACATTAATCTCTTGTGTGGGACCTTGTCGAAAGCCTTCTGAAAGTCCAAATATACCACATCAACTGGTTCTCCCTTGTCCACTCTACTGGAAACATCCTCAAAAAATTCCAGAAGATTTGTCAAGCATAATTTCCCTTTCACAAATCCATGCTGACTTGGACCTATCATGTCACCTCTTTCCAAATGCACTGCTATGACATCCTTAATAATTGATTCCATCATTTTACCCACTACCGATGTCAGGCTGACCGGTCTATAATTCCCTGTTTTCTCTCTCCCTCCTTTTTTAAAAAGTGGGGTTACATTGGCTACCCTCCACTCCATAGGAACTGATCCAGAGTCAATGGAATGTTGGAAAATGACTGTCAATGCATCCACTATTTCCAAGGCCACCTCCTTAAGTACTCTGGGATGCAGTCCATCAGGCTCTGGGGATTTATCGGCCTTCAATCCCATCAATTTCCCCAACACAATTTCCCGACTAATAAGGATTTCCCTCAGTTCCTCCTCCTTACTAGACCCTCTGACCCTTCTTATATCCGGAAGGTTGTTTGTGTCCTCCTCAGTGAATACCGAACCAAAGTACTTGTTCAATTGGTCTGCCATTTCTTTGTTCCCCGTTATGACTTCCCCTGATTCTGACTGCAGGGGACCTACGTTTGTCTTTACTAACCTTTTTCTCTTTACATATTGATAGAAACTTTTGCAATCCGTCTTAATGTTCCCTGCAAGCTTCTTCTCGTACTCCATTTTCCCTGCCCTAATCAAACCCTTTGTCCTCCTCTGCTGAGTTCTAAATTTCTCCCAGTCCCCGGGTTCGCTGCTATTTCTGGCCAATTTGTATGCCACTTCCTTGGCTTTAATACTATCCCTGATTTCCCTTGATAGCCACGGTTGAGCCACCTTCCCTTTTTTATTTTTACGCCAGACAGGAATGTACAACAGGGGGTGATGGGTGAATGGGAGTCGGTGCGAGTTAGGACACCGGGATAGCCAAGTTTTGGATCACCTCTAGTTTACGTCATGTGGACCTCATCGTCAATGTCTGCTCTTGTTGATAAGAGGCTCCTGGTATATGGACCATGTACAGCAGACACCTCAAGTCGCTGGAGAAATACCACCAACGCTGTCTCCGCAAGATCCTGCAAATCCCCTGGGAGGACAGACGCACCAACGTTAGCGTTCTCGGCCAGGCCCAACATCCCCAGCATCGAAGCACTGACCACACTCGACCAGCTCCGCTGGGCAGGGCCACATTGTCCGCATGCCCCCGACACGAGACTCCCCAAAGCGAGCGCTCTACTCGGAACTCCTTCACGGCAAACGAGCCAAAGGTGGGCAGAGGAAACGTTACAAGGGACCACCCTCAAAGCCTCCCTGATAAAGTGCAACATCCCCACCGACACCTGGGAGTCCCTGGGCCAAAGACCAGTCCCGCCCGGAGTGGAGGAAGTGCATCCGGGAGGGCGCTGAGCACCTCGAGTCTCGTCGCCGAGAGCGTGCAGAAACCAAGCGCAGGCAGCGGAAGGAACGTGCGGCAAACCAGTCCCACCCTCCCCTTCCCTCAACGTCTGTCTGTCCCACCTGTGACAGGGACTGTGGTTCGCATATTGGACTGTTCAGCCACCTCAGGACTCGTGTTAAGAGTGGAAGCAAGTCTTCCTCGATTCCGAGGGGCTGCCTACGATGGTCAGCCGTGTTTTTGCCCCCAAAGTGGATAACCTCACATTTATCCACATTATACTGCATCTACCATGTATTTGCTCACTCACCTAACCTGTCCAATTCACCCTGCAGCCTCTTAGCATCCTCCTCACAGCACAGGAGGAGGCCATTTCGGCCCATCGTGTCCGCGCCGGCTGACCAAGAGCTACCCAGCCTAATCCCACTTTCCAGCTCTGGGTCCGTAGCCCTGTAGGATACGACACTTCAAGTGTACATCCAAGTACTTGTTAAACGTGGTGAGGGTTTCTGCCTCTACCACCCTTTCAGGCCGTGAGTTCCAGACCCCCACCACCCTCTGGGTGAAGACATTTCCCCTCAAATCCTCTCGAAACCTCCCCCCAATTGCATTAAATCTATGCCCCCTGGTTGTTGACCCCTCTGCTAAGGGGAAATAGGTCCGTCCTATCCACTCTATCCAGGCTCGCTACCACAGGGAGTGGTTGAGGTGAGTAGTAGCGATGCATTTAAGGGGAAGCTAGATAAGCATATGAGGGAGAAGGGAATAGAAGGTTAGGTTGAAAGATTTACATAAGAACATAAGAATTAGGAACAGGAGTAGGCCATCTAGCCCCTCGAGCCTGCTCCGCCATTCAACAAGATCATGGCTGATCTGGCCGTGGACTCAGCTCCACTTACCCGCCCGCTCCCCGTAACCCTTAATTCCCTTATTGGTTAAACATCTATCTATCTGTGACTTGAATACATTGAATGAGCTAGCCTCAACTGCTTCCTTGGGCAGAGAATTCCACAGATTCACAACCCTCTGGGAGAAGAAATTCCTTCTCAACTGGGTTTTAAATTGGCTCCCCCGTATTTTGAGGCTGTGCCCCTAGTTCTAGTCTCCCCGACCAGTGGAAACACGGACTGATTGGGCCGAATGGCCTGTTTCTGTGCCATGTATCCGATGCAATCCTGCGTAAACAAAAACGTCACGCCTCCCTGTCACGTCACGCTTCCTCGTCACGCCTCCGCATCACGTCACGCCTCCGTCACGCTTCCTCGTGACGCCTCTGCGTCACGTCACGCCTCCGTCATGTCACGCTTCCTCGTCACGTCACGCATCCTCGTCACGCCTCCGTCATGTCATGCCTCCATCATGTCACGCCTCCATCATGTCACGCCTCCATCATGTCATGCCTCCCCGTCACACCTCCTTGACATGCCTCCGTCATGTCACGCTTCCTCGTCACGCCTCTGTGTCACGTCACGCATCCTCGTCACGCCTCCGTCATGTCACGCTTCCTCATCACGCCTCCGTCATGTCACGCTTCCTCGTCACGCCTGTGTCACGTCACGCATCCTCGTCACGCCTCCGTCATGTCACGCTTCCTCGTCACGCCTCTGTGTCACGTCACGCATCCTCGTCACGCCTCTGCGTCACGTCACGCTTCCTCGTCACGCCTCCGTCATGTCACGCTTCCTCGTCACACCTCTGCGTCACGTCACGCATCCTCGTCACGCCTCCGTCATGTCACGCTTCCTCGTCACGCCTCTGCGTCACGTCACGCATCCTCGTCACGTCACACCTCCTCGTCACGCCTCAGTCACGTCACGTCACACCTCCTCGTCACGCCTCTGCGTCACGTCACGCATCCTCGTCACGTCACACCTCCTCGTCACGCCTCAGTCACGTCACGTCACACCTCCTCGTCACGCCTCAGTCACGTCACACCTCCCCGTCACGTCACGCCTTCCCCCGTAGGGGGCGACGGTGAGGCCTAAAGTCGAACCCCGCCTCCGCGACCTCCTTGACGCCAAGTCCCGTCCCCCCCTCCCCCCCCCAATCAAAGACCGGCTTCCCACTCCCCACCACTGTCAATCAGAGGAGGGGGGGGGGGGAGAGAGGGTTGGTCAAGCCGTTTGATTGTCATCCATCCCGACCAATCAGAAAGCAAGGCCTGCTGTCAATCAACGCGCCGCCCAATCAGGGGGAGGCGCACCGGCTTTGCCCCAGGCTCAAAAAAAACCTCCCCACGTGGCTTGCGTTGGCCGATGGACGCTGACCGCCATCTGCGCCAATCCGATTCCCCCGGGGGCGGGCCGTGACAGTTGATTGACAGCGGGCCCGTCCAGTCGCGGCGCGAGGAGTGGAAGCGGGTGTGACGTTCAGCGCCCGTCCATCATCCAACCTCCCAGCCAATCGGATGGAAGGAAGGCGGGGGCGGCGGCAACCCGATTCGAAAAGCGCGCGCACCAATCAGAAGCCAGATGATGGTTGACGGACAGCGCCGGCGTCCAATGGCGAGCCGGGAAGGCGGGGGGGGGGGCAGCCCGAGGTCCCTCAATCAAGACGTCGCGTCGGCCGGGCTCAGCCAATCGGACGGGAGAGGAGGCGGGACTTGGCGGCAAACCTTGAAAGCGGGTCCTCGGCGGCGGCGGCGCGAAAGGGCCAAGCTTTCCAAAATCAAAAACAAAAATGCCGGCCCCCCCCTCCTCCGCCCGTCTCACCTTCGTGCCGTCCGAGAAGTCCAGCAGCTCCCCGCTCCCGGCGTGGAGGATGCGCTTGGTGATGCCGTCCGCCTCCATCATCAGAGCCCGGTCCGCCATCTTCTTTTCTCCTTTCGTTCCCCTCCCTCCCCGATCCGACTTCGGCAATTTCCGGCAAACTTCGGTACGCCGCACGTCGCACGCATCCCCGCTCTCTTTGCCAGCTGCGTCATGACGCACAGGCTAAGGCGCGGCCATCTTGATGAGGGAGGGAAAGGGTGGCTCGCTTCCCACCCCCAGCCCAGGGCAGTCCAGGCCGCCCGCCGCCATCTTGCTAAAGGCGGGGCGGCGCACATGAAGGCAAGAAGAAGGGAGGGAAGGAAGGAAGGAAGGGGGGGGGGTCTTCGGCCATCTTGGGAAAGGAGGGGGGTGGCAAAGTGCTTCTCAAGTCGACGGCGAGGCAGCTGGCCGCCATCTTGGTCAAGGAGGTAGCTGTTTTCTAGAGAAGGACCTACATTTTGGGGGGGGGGGGGGGGAAACACAAAATGATTGTTGCTTTTTTATAATGTTCTCAGGAAGTCCCCCAAATGACTTAATTGCCTAGTTGCAACCCATTCTGTTCATGCAAAAGCAAACATAGGAAATAAGGGCCATTCGACCCTTCGAGCCTGCACCAAGTCAGCGGACACGAGGGCGCACAGCAAGATCCCACCACTTGAAGTGACACAAATCGCCGGTTAATCTGTGTTTTTTGGGGGGAAGCCATTTCGGACCGAGATGAGGAGAAACTTCTTCACTCAGAGAGTGGTGAAGCTGTGGAATTCTCTACCGCAGAGAGTTGTTGAGGCCAATTCGTTGGATATATTCAAAAGGGAGTTAGATGTGGCTCTTACGGCTAAAGGGATCAAGGGGTATGGAGAGAAAGCAGGAATGGGGTACTGAGGGAATGATCAGCCATGATCTTATTGAATGGTGGTGCAGGCTCGAAGGGCCGAATGGCCTACTCCTGCACCTATTTTCTATGTTTCTATATTTTTCTGGTGGTAATGGAATAATCCGCGGGACACCGGGCAGAACTCCACCCGACAGGACAGACACGGCCTCGATTTAATATTTCATCCAAAGGACCATCCCTCCGACAGTACGGACTTCCCTCAGTACTGCCCCTCTGACAGTGCGGCACTCCCTCAGTACTGCCCCTCCGACAGTGCGGCACTCCCTCAGTACTGCCCCTCCGACAGTGCGGCACTCCCTCAGTACTGCCCCTCCGACAGTGCGGCGCTCCCTCAGTACTGCCCCTCCGACAGTGCGGCACTCCCTCAGTACTGCCCCTCCGACAGTGCGGCACTCCCTCAGTACTGCCCCTCCAACAGTGTGGCACTCCCTCAGTACTGCCCCTCCGACAGTGCGGCACTCCCTCAGTACTGCCCCTCCGACAGTGCGGCGCTCCTTCAGTACTGCCCCTCCGACAGTGCGGCGCTCCCTCAGTACTGCCCCTCCGACAGTGCGGCGCTCCCTCAGTACTGCCCCTCCGACAGTGCGGCGCTCCTTCAGTACTGCCCCTCCGACAGTGCGGCGCTCCCTCAGTACTGCCCCTCCGACAGTGCGGCGCTCCCTCAGTACTGCCCCTCCGACAGTGCGGCGCTCCCTCAGTACTGCCCCTCCGACAGTGCGGCTGCACTGTCGGAGGTGCCGTCTGTCGGATGAGACGTTAAACCGAGGCCCCGTCTGCCCTCTCAGGTGGATGTAAAAGGCCCAATGGCACTATTTGGAAGAAGAGCCGGGGAGTTCTCCCCGGTGTCCTAGGGCCAATATTTATCCCTCAATCATCATCACTGAAACTGATGGTCTGCTCATTATCACATTGCTGTTTTTGGAACTTGCTGTGTGCAAATTACCTGCCGTCTTTCCCACATTACAACAGTGACTATGCTCCAAAAGTACTTCATTGGCTGTAAAGCACTTTGGGATGTCCTGAGATGGTGTATAATGTTGCAGAGATGCAAGTCTTTCTCTCCAACCCGATACAGGGACCGACACTGTCTGATAACCCTCCCTATCTCTGTAACCTCCTCCAGCTCCTACACCCCTCCCTATCTCTGTAACCTCCTCCAGCCCCTACACCCCTCCCTATCTCTGTAACCTCCTCCAGCCCTACACCCCTCCCTATCTCTGTAACCTCCTCCAGTCCCTACACCCCTCCCTATCTCTGTAACCACCTCCAGACCCTACACCCCTCCCTATCTCTGTAACCTCCTCCAGCCCTACACCCCTCCCTATCTCTGTAACCTCCTCCAGCCCCTACACCCCTCCCTATCTCTGTAACCTCCTCCAGCCCTACACCCCTCCCTATCTCTGTAACCTCCTCCAGCCCTACACCCCTCCCTATCTCTGTAACCTCCTCCAGCCCCTACACCCCTCCCTATCTCTGTAACCTCCTCCAGCCCATACACCCCTCCCTATCTCTGTAACCTCCTCCAGTCCCTACAACCCCTCCCTATCTCTGTAACCCCCTCCAGCCCTACACCCCTCCCTATCTCTGTAACCTCCTCCAGCCCCTGCACCCCTCCCTATCTCTAACCTCCTCCAGCCCCTGCACCCCTCCCTATCTCTGTAACCTCCTCCAGCCCCTATACCCCTCCCTATCTCTAACCTCCTCCAGCCCCTGCACCCCTCCCTATCTCTGTAACCTCCTCCAGCCCTACACCCCTCCCTATCTCTGTAACCTCCTCCAGCCCTACAACCCCTCCCTATCTCTGTAACCTCCTCCAGCCCCTACACCCCTCCCTATCTCTGTAACCTCCTCCAGCCCTACAACCCCTCCCTATCTCTGTAACCTCCTCCAGCCCTACAACCCCTCCCTATCTCTGTAACCTCCTCCAGCCCCTACACCCCTCCCTATCTCTGTAACCTCCTCCAGCCCCTACACCCCTCCCTATCTCTGTAACCTCCTCCAGCCCTACACCCCTCCCTATCTCTGTAACCACCTCCAGCCCTACAACCCCTCCCTATCTCTGTAACCTCCTCCAGCCCCTACACCCCTCCCTATCTCTGTAACCTCCTCCAGCCCCTACACCCCTCCCTATCTCTGTAACCTCCTCCAGCCCCTACACCCCTCCCTATCTCTGTAACCTCCTCCAGCCCTACACCCCTCCCTATCTCTGTAACCTCCTCCAGCCCCTACACCCCTCCCTATCTCTGTAACCTCCTCCAGCCCCTACACCCCTCCCTATCTCTGTAACCTCCTCCAGCCCTACAACCCCTCCCTATCTCTGTAACCTCCTCCAGCCCCTACACCCCTCCCTATCTCTGTAACCTCCTCCAGCCCCTACACCCCTCCCTATCTCTGTAACCTCCTCCAGCCCTACACCCCTCCCTATCTCTGTAACCTCATCCAGCCCCTACACCCCTCCCTATCTCTGTAACCTCCTCCAGCCCCTACACCCCTCCCTATCTCTGTAACCTCCTCCAGCCCTACACCCCTCCCTATCTCTGTAACCTCCTCCAGCCCTACACCCCTCCCTATCTCTGTAACCACCTCCAGCCCCTACACCCCACCCTATCTCTGTAACCTCCTCCAGCCCTACACCCCTCCCTATCTCTGTAACCTCCTTCAGCCCTACAACCCTCCCTATCTCTGTAACCTCCTCCAGCCCCTACACCCCTCCCTATCTCTGTAACCTCCTCCAGCCCCTGCACCCCTCCCTATCTCTGTAACCTCCTCCAGCCCTACACCCCTCCCTATCTCTGTAACCTCCTCCAGCCCTACACCCCTCCCTATCTCTGTAACCTCCTTCAGCCCCTACACCCCTCCCTATCTCTGTAACCTCCTCCAGCCGCTACACCCCTCCCTATCTCTGCAACCTCCTCCGTTCCCTACACCCCTCCCTATCTCTGTAACCTCCTCCAGTCCCTACACCCCTCCCTATCTCTGTAACCTCCTCCCACCCCTACAATCTTCCCTATCTCTAACCTCCTCCAGCTCTACAACCCTCCCTATCTCTGTAACCTCCTCCAGCTCCTACACCCCTCCCTATCTCTGTAACCTCCTCCAGCCCCTACACCCCTCCCTATCTCTGTAACCTCCTCCAGCCCCTACAATCTTCCCAATCTCTGTAACCTCCTCCAGCTCTACAACCCTCCCTATCTCTGTAACCTCCTAAGCTCTACAACCCTCCCTATCTCTGTAACCTCCTCCAGCTCCTACACCCCTCCCTATCTCTGTAACCTCCTCCAGCCCCTACAACCCTCCCTATCTCTGTAACCTCCTCCAGCCCCTACAATCTTCCCTATCTCTGTAACCTCCTCCAGCTCTACAACCCTCCCTATCTCTGTAACCTCCTTCAGCCCTACAACGCTTCCTAACTCTAACCTCCTCCAGCCCCTACACCCTCCCTATCTCTGTAACCTCCTCCAGCCCCTACAATCTTCCCTATCTCTGTAACCTCCTCCAGCCCTAAACCCCTTCCTATCTCTGTAACATCCTCCAGCTCCTACACCCCTCCCTATCTCTGTAACCTCCTCCAGCCCCTACAACCCTCCCTATCTCTGTAACCTCCTCCAGCCCCTACAACCCTCCCTATCTCTGTAACGTCCTCCAGCCCCTACACCCCTCCCTATCTCTGTAACCTCCTCCAGCCCCTACACCCCTCGCTATCTCTGTAACCTCCTCCAGCCCCTACACTCCTCCCTATCTCTGTAACCTCCTCCACCCCTCCCCATCTCTGTCACCTCCTCCAGCCCTACACCCCTCCCTATCTCTGTAACTTCCTCCAGCCCCTACACCCCTCCCTATCTCTGTAACCCCCTCCAGCCCCTACACCCCTCCCTATCTCTGTAACCCCCTCCAGCCCCTACACCCCTCCCTATCTCTGTAATCTCCTCCAGCCCCTACACCCCTCCCCATCTCTGTAACCCCCTCCAGTCCCTACACACCTCCCTATCCCTGTAACCCCCTCCAGTCCATACACCACTCCCTGTCTCTGCAACCTCCTCCAGCTCCTACACCCCTCCCTATCTCTGAAACCTTCTCCAGCCCCTACACCCCTCCCTATCTCTGTAACCCCCTCCAGTCCATACACCCCTCCCTATCTCTGTAACCTCCTCCAGCCCCTACACCCCTCCCTATCTCTGTAACCTCCTCCAGCTCCTACACCCCTCCCTATTTCTGTAACCTCCTACACCCCTACACCCCTCCCTATCTCTGTAACCCCCTCCAGTCCATACACCCCTCCCTATCTCTGTAACCCCCTCCAGTCCATACACCCCTCCCTATCTCTGTAACCCCCTCCAGTCCATACACCCCTCCCTATCTCTGAAACCATCTCCAGCCCCTACACCCCTCCCTATCTCTGTAACTTTCTCCAGCCCCTACACTCCTCCCTATCTCTGTAACCTCCTCCACCCCTCCCTATCTCTGTAACCTCCTCCAGCCCCTTCAACCATCCACATCTCTGTCACCTCCTCCAGCCCTACACCCCTCCCTGTCTCTGCAACCTCCTCCAGCTCCTACACCCCTCCCTATCTCTGTAACCTCCTCCAGCCCCTTCAACCCTCCTCATCTCTGTTACCTCCTCCAGCCCCTACACCCCTCCCTATCTCTGTAACCTCCTCCAGTCCCTACACCCCTCCCTATCTCTGTAACCCCCTCCAGTCCATACACCCCTCCCTGTCTCTGCAACCTCCTCCAGCTCCTACACCCCTCCCTATCTCTGTAACCTCCTCCAGCCCCTACACCCCTCCCTATCTCTGTAACCTCCTCCAGCCCCTACAATCTTCCTTATCTCTGTAACCTCCTCCAGCTCTACAACCCTCCCTATCTCTGTAACCTCCTAAGCTGTACAACCCTCCCTATCTCTGTAACCTCCTCCAGCTCCTACACCCCTCCCTATCTCTGTAACCTCCTCCAGCCCCTACAACCCTCCCTATCTCTGTAACCTCCTCCAGCCCCTACAATCTTCCCTATCTCTGTAACCTCCTCCAGCTCTACAACCCTCCCTATCTCTGTAACCTCCTTCAGCCCTACAACGCTTCCTAACTCTAACCTCCTCCAGCCCCTACAATCTTCCCTATCTCTGTAACCTCCTCCAGCCCTACACCCCTTCCTATCTCTGTAACATCCTCCAGCTCCTACACCCCTCCCTATCTCTGTAACCTCCTCCAGCCCCTACAACCCTCCCTATCTCTGTAACCTCCTCCAGCCCCTACAACCCTCCCTATCTCTGTAACGTCCTCCAGCCCCTACACCCCTCCCTATCTCTGTAACCTCCTCCAGCCCCTACACCCCTCGCTATCTCTGTAACCTCCTCCAGCCTCTACAACCCTCCCTATCTCTGTAACCTCCTCCAGCCCCTACAACCCTCCCTATCTCCGTAACCTCCTCCAGCTCCTACACCCCTCCCTATCTCTGAAACAATCTCCAGCCCCTACACCCCTCCCTATCTCTGTTACCTCCTCCAGCCCCTACACCCCTCCCTATCTCTGTAACCTCCTCCAGTCCCTACACCCCTCCCTATCTCTGTAATCCCCTCCAGTCCATACACCCCTCCCTGTCTCTGCAACCTCCTCCAGCTCCTACACCCCTCCCTATCTCTGTAACCTCCTCCAGCCCCTACACCCCTCCCTATCTCTGTAACCTCCTCCAGCCCCTACACCCCTCCCTATCTCTGTAATCTCCTCCAGCCCCTACACCCCTCCCCATCTCTGTAACCCGCTCCAGTCCCTACACCCCTCCCTATCCCTGTAACCCCCTCCAGTCCATACACCCCTCCCTGTCTCTGCAACCTCCTCCAGCTTCTACACCCCTCCCTATCTCTGAAACCTTCTCCAGCCCCTACACCCCTCCCTATCTCTGTAACCCCCTCCAGTCCATACACCCCTCCCTATCTCTGTAACCTCCTCCAGCCCCTACACCCCTCCCTATCTCTGTAACCTCCTCCAGCTCCTACACCCCTCCCTATTTCTGTAACCTCCTACACCCCTACACCCCTCCCTATCTCTGTAACCCCCTCCAGTCCATACACCCCTCCCTATCTCTGTAACCCCCTCCAGTCCATACACCCCTCCCTATCTCTGTAACCCCCTCCAGTCCATACACCCCTCCCTATCTCTGTAACCTCCTCCAGCGCCTATACCCCTCCCTATCTCTGTAACCCCCTCCAGTCCATACACCCCTCCCTATCTCTGTAACCTCCTCCAGCCCCTTCAACCCTCCGAGATCTCTGCGCTCCTCTAATTCTGTCCTCTTGCGCAATTCCTGATTTCCATCGCTCCACCATCGGTGGCCGTGCCTTCTGTTGCCTGGGCCCCAAGCTCTGTAATTCCCTCCCTCAACCTCTCCGCCTCTCTCACCTCCTTGAAGACGCTCCTTAAAATTGACCTCGTTGATCGAGCTTTGGGGCACCTGTCCCAATATTTCCTTATGGAGAACGCTGTCAACTTTTGTGCATGATCTATGGTCCTGTGGGATGTTTTATTACATTAAAGGCGCTGTATAAATGGGAAATAATAGAAAAGCAAATGATCATTTAAATGGAGAAAGATTACAAAGTGCCGCAGTACAGCGGGACCTGGGGGTTACTTGTGCATGAAACACAAAAGGTTAGTATGCAGGTACAGCAAGTGATCAGGAAGGCCAATGGTATCTTGGCCTTTATTGCAAAGGGGATGGAGTATAAAAGCAGGGAAGTCTTGCTCCAATTATACAGGGTATTGGTGAGGCCACACCTGGAGTACTGCGTGCAGTTTTGGTTACGAAAGGATATACTTGCTTTGGAGGCAGTTCAGAGAAGGTTCACTCGGTTGATTGCGGGGATGAGGGGGGTTGACTTATGAGGAAAGGTTGAGGAGGTTGGGCCTCTACTCATTGGAATTCAGAAGAATGAGAGGTGATCTTATGGAAACGTATAAGATTATGAGGGGGCTTGACAAGGTGGATGCAGAGAGGATGTTTCCACTGATGGGGGAGACTAGAACTAGGGGGCATGGTCTTAGAATAAGGGGCCGCCCATTTAAAACTGAGATGAGGAGGAATTTCGTCTCTCAGAGGGTTGTAAATCTGTGGAATTTGCTGCCTCAGAGAGCTGTGGAAGCCAGGACATTGAATATATTTAAGACAGAGATAGACAGATTTTTGAGCGATAAGGGAGTGAAGGGCTATGGGGAGCGGGCAGGGAAGTGGAGCTGAGTCCATGATCGGATCAGCCATGTTTGTATTAAGTGGCAGAGCAGGCTCGAGGGGCCGTATGGCCTACTCCTGCTCCTATTTCTTATGTTCTTATATTGTTACCCCACACTAAAATATTCCACCGTGACGGCTGTCTAGACACAGTTCACAGTGTCAACGATTAAATTGTTTCTCTGTCTCTGGGAAGGTCAGGGATACTGAGAGACAGAGAGGCAGAAGGTGAGAAAGACACAGAGCCAGA
>NW_027251880.1:0-35131 GCF_044704955.1 Pristiophorus japonicus
GTGAGGGAGAGTGTGTGTGTGAGGGAGAGCGTGTGTGTGAGGAAGAGCGTGTGTGTGAGGGAGAGAGTGTGTGTGAGGGAGAGCGTGTGTGTGAGGGAGAGCGTGTGTGTGAGGGAGAGTGTGTGTGTGAGGGAGAGAGTGTGTGTGAGGGAGAGCGTGTGTGTGTGTGTGTGAGGGAGAGTGTGTGTGTGAGGGAGAGAGTGTGTGTGAGGGAGAGTGTGTGTGTGAGGGAGAGTGTGTGTGTGAGGGAGAGAGTGTGTGTGAGGGAGAGTGTGTGTGTGAGGGAAAGTGTGTGTGTGAGGGAGAGTGTGTGTGAGGGAGAGTGTGTGTGTGAGGGAGAGAGTGTGTGTGAGGGAGAGTGTGTGTGTGAGGGAGAGTGTGTGTGAGGGAGAGTGTGTGTGTGAGGGAGAGAGTGTGTGTGAGGGAGAGTGTGTGTGTGAGGGAGAGTGTGTGTGTGAGGGAGAGTGTGTGTGTGAGGGAGAGCGTGTTTGTGAGGGAGAGTGTGTGTGTGAGGCAGAGTGTGTGTGTGAGGGAGAGCGTGTGTGTGAGGAAGAGCGTGTGTGTGAGGGAGAGAGTGTGTGTGAGGGAGAGCGTGTGTGTGAGGGAGAGCGTGTGTGTGAGGGAGAGTGTGTGTGTGAGGGAGAGAGTGTGTGTGAGGGAGAGCTTGTGTGTGTGTGTGTGAGGGAGAGCGTGTGTGTGTGGGAGAGTGTGTGTGTGAGGGAGAGCGTGTGTGTGAGGAAGAGCGTGTGTGTGAGGGAGAGTGTGTGTGTGAGGCAGAGTGTGTGTGTGAGGGAGAGCGTGTGTGTGAGGCAGAGTGTGTGTGTGAGGGAGAGTGTGTGTGTGAGGCAGAGTGTGTGTGTGAGGCAGAGTTTGTGTGTGAGGGAGAGTGTGTGAGTGAGGCAGAGTTTGTGTGTGAGGGAGAGTGTGTGTGTGAGGGAGAGTGTGTGTGTGAGGGAGAGTGTGTGTGTGAGGCAGAGTTTGTGTGTGAGGGAGAGTGTGTGTGTGAGGCAGAGTGTGTGTGTGAGGGAGAGCGTGTGTGTGAGGCAGAGTGTGTGTGTGAGGGAGAGTGTGTGTGTGAGGGAGAGTGTGTGTGTGAGGGAGAGTGTGTGTGTGAGGGAGAGTGTGTGTGTGAGGGAGAGTGTGTGTGTGAGGCAGAGTGTGTGTGTGAGGCAGATTTTGTGTGTGAGGGAGAGTGTGTGTGTGAGGGAGAGTGTGTGTGTGAGGGAGGGTGTGTGTGTGAGGGAGAGTGTGTGTGTGAGGGAGAGTGTGTGTGTGAGGCAGAGTGTGTGTGTGAGGGAGAGTGTGTGTGTGAGGCAGAGTGTGTGTGTGAGGGAGAGTGTGTGTGTGAGGGAGTGTGTGTGTGTGAGGGAGAGCGTGTGTGTGAGGGAGAGTGTGTGTGTGAGGGAGAGAGTGTGTGTGAGGCAGAGTGCGTGTGTGAGGGAGAGTGTGTGTGTGAGGGAGAGCGTGTGTGTGAGGGAGAGAGTGTGTGTGAGGGAGAGTGTGTGTGTGAGGGAGAGAGTGTGTGTGAGGGAGTGTGTGAGTGTGAGGGAGAGTGTGTGTGTGAGGGAGAGTGTGTGTGTGAGGCAGAGTGCGTGTGTGAGGGAGAGTGTGTGTGTGAGGGAGAGAGTGTGTGTGAGGGAGGGTGTGTGTGTGAGGGAGAGAGTGTGTGTGAGGCAGAGTGTGTGTGTGAGGGAGAGTGTGTGTGAGGCAGAGTGTGTGAGGGAGAGTGTGTGTGTGAGGGAGAGTGTGTGTGTGAGGGAGAGAGTGTGTGTGAGGGAGGGTGTGTGTGTGAGGGAGGGTGTGTGTGTGAGGGAGAGAGTGTGTGTGAGGCAGAGTGTGTGAGGGAGAGTGTGTGTGTGAGGGAGAGTGTGTGTGTGAGGGAGAGTGTGTGTGTGAGGCAGAGTGTGTGTGTGAGGGAGAGTGTGTGTGTGAGGGAGAGTGTGTGTGTGAGGCAGAGTGTGTGTGTGAGGGAGAGTGTGTGTGTGAGGGAGAGTGTGTGTGTGAGGGAGAGTGTGTGTGTGAGGCAGAGTGTGTGTGTGAGGGAGAGTGTGTGTGTGAGGGAGCGTGTGTGTGTGAGGGAGAGTGTGTGTGTGAGGGAGGGTGTGAGTGTGAGGGAGAGTATGTGTGACGGAGAGTGTGTGTGTGAGGGAGAGTGTGTGTGTGAGGGAGAGCGTGTGTGTGAGGGAGAGTGTGTGTGTGAGGGAGAGTGTGTGTGTGAGGGAGAGCGTGTGTGTGAGGCAGAGTGTGTGTGTGAGGGAGAGCGTGTGTGTGAGGGAGAGTGTGTGTGTGAGGGAGAGTGTGTGTGTGAGGGAGAGCGTGTGTGTGAGGCAGAGTGTGTGTGTGAGGGAGAGTGTGTGTGTGAGGGAGAGTGTGTGTGTGAGGGAGAGTGTGTGTGTGAGGGAGAGTGTGTGTGTGAGGGAGAGTGTGTGTGTGAGGGAGAGTGTGTGTGTGAGGGAGAGTGTGTGTGTGAGGGAGAGTGTGTGTGTGAGGGAGAGTGTGTGTGTGAGGGAGAGTGTGTGTGTGAGGGAGAGTGTGTGTGTGAGGGAGAGTGTGTGTGTGAGGGAGAGTGTGTGTGTGAGGGAGAGTGTGTGTGTGAGGGAGAGCGTGTGTGTGAGGCAGAGTTTGTGTGTGAGGGAGAGAGTGTGTGTGAGGGAGAGTGTGTGTGTGAGGAGAGTGTGTGGTGACGGAGAGCGAGTGTGTGAGGGAGCGTGTGTGTGTGAGGGAGAGTGTGTGTGTGAGGGAGAGTGTGTGTGTGAGGGAGAGTGTGTGTGTGAGGGAGAGTGTGTGTGAGGGAGAGTGTGTGTGTGAGGGAGAGTGTGTGTGTGAGGCAGAGTGTGTGTGCAAGTGAGAGCCTGTGTGTGAGGGAGAGAGTGTGTGTGAGGGAGAGTGTGTGTGTGAGGGAGAGCGTGTGTGTGAGGGAGAGCGTGTGTGTGAGGGAGAATGTGTGTGTGTGAGGGAGAGTGTGTGTGTGAGGGAGAGTGTGTGTGTGTGAGTGAGAGTGTGTGTGTGTGAGGGAGTGTGTGTGTGTGAGGGAGAGTGTGTGTGTGAGGGAGAGTGTGTGTGTGTGAGTGAGAGTGTGTGTGTGTGAGGGAGTGTGTGTGTGTGTGAGGAGAGTGTGTGTGTGTGAGGGAGAGTGTGTGTGTGAGGCAGAGTGTGTGTGTGTGAGGGAGTGTGTGTGTGTGAGGGAGAGTGTGTGTGTGTGAGTGAGAGTGTGTGTGTGTGAGGGAGTGTGTGTGTGTGAGGCAGAGTGTGTGTGAGGGAGAGTGTGTGTGTGAGGGAGAGTGTGTGTGTGAGGCAGAGTGTGTGTGAGGGAGAGTGTGTTTGTGAGGGAGAGTGTGTGTGTGAGGGAGAGTGTGTGTGAGGGAGAGTGTGTGTGAGGGAGAGTGTGTGTGTGTGAGGGAGAGTGTGTGTGTGAGGCAGAATGTGTGTGAGGGATAGTGTGTGTGTGAGGGAGAGTGTGTGTGTGAGGCAGAGTGTGTGTGAGGGAGAGTGTGTGTGTGAGGGAGAGTGTGCGTGTGAGGGAGAGTGTGTGTCTGAGGGAGAGTGTGTGTGTGAGGGAGAGTGTGTGTGTGAGGGAGAGTGTGTGTGTGAGGGAGAGAGGGAGAGAGTGTGTTTGAAGGAGAGTGTGTGTGAGAGAGAGAGTGTGTGAGGGAGAGTGTGTGTGTGAGGCAGAGTGTGTGTGTGAGGGAGAGTGTGTGTGTGAGGGAGAGTGTGTGTGTGAGGCAGAGTTTGTGTGTGAGGGAGAGTGTGTGTGTGAGGGAGTGTGTGTGTGTGAGGGAGAGAGTGTGTGTGAGGGAGAGTGTGTGTGTGAGGGAGAGTGTGTGTGTGACGGAGAGCGAGTGTGTGAGGGAGCGTGTGTGTGTGAGGGAGAGTGTGTGTGTGAGGGAGAGTGTGTGTGTGAGGGAGAGTGTGTGTGTGAGGGAGAGTGTGTGTGTGAGGGAGAGTGTGTGTGAGGGAGAGTGTGGGTGTGAGGGAGAGTTTGTGTGTGAGGGAGAGTGTGTGTCTGAGGGAGAGTGTGTGTCTGAGGGAGAGTGTGTGTGTGAGGGAGAGTGTGTGTGTGAGGAGAGTGTGTGTGTGAGGGAGAGTGTGTGTGTGAGGGAGAGTGTGTGTGAGGGAGAGTGTGTGTGTGATGCAGAGTGTGTGTGAGGGAGAGTGTGTGTGTGAGGGAGAGTGTGTGTGTGAGGAGAGTGTGTGTGTGAGGGAGAGCGTGTGTGTGAGGCAGAGTGTGTGTGTGAGGGAGAGTGTGTGTGTGAGGGAGAGTGTGTGTGTGAGGGAGAGTGTGTGTGAGGGAGAGTGTGTGTGTGAGGCAGAGTGTGTGTGTGAGGGAGAGTGTGTGTGTGAGGGAGAGCGTGTGTGTGAGGGAGAGTGTGTGTGTGAGGGAGAGTGTGTGTGTGAGGGAGAGCGTGTGTGTGAGGCAGAGTTTGTGTGTGAGGGAGAGAGTGTGTGTGAGGGAGAGTGTGTGTGTGAGGGAGAGAGTGTGTGTGAGGGAGAGTGTGTGTGTGAGGGAGAGTGTGTGTGTGAGGGAGAGAGTGTGTGTGAGGGAGAGTGTGTGTGTGAGGGAGAGTGTGTGTGTGAGGCAGAGTGTGTGTGTGAGGCAGAGTTTGTGTGTGAGGGAGAGTGTGTGAGTGAGGCAGAGTTTGTGTGTGAGGGAGAGTGTGTGTGTGAGGGAGAGTGTGTGTGTGAGGGAGAGTGTGTGTGTGAGGCAGAGTTTGTGTGTGAGGGAGAGTGTGTGTGTGAGGCAGAGTGTGTGTGTGAGGGAGAGTGTGTGTGTGAGGGAGAGTGTGTGTGTGAGGGAGGGTGTGTGTGTGAGGGAGAGTGTGTGTGTGAGGGAGAGTGTGTGTGTGAGGCAGAGTGTGTGTGTGAGGGAGAGTGTGTGTGTGAGGCAGAGTGTGTGTGTGAGGCAGAGTGTGTGTGTGAGGCAGAGTGTGTGTGTGAGGGAGAGTGTGTGTGTGAGGGAGAGAGTGTGTGTGAGGGAGGGTGTGAGTGTGAGGGAGAGTGTGTGTGTGAGGGAGAGTGTGTGTGTGAGGCAGAGTGCGTGTGTGAGGGAGAGTGTGTGTGTGAGGGAGGGTGTGTGTGTGAGGAGAGAGTGTGTGTGAGGGAGAGTGTGTGTGTGAGGGAGGGTGTGTGTGTGAGGGAGAGTGTGTGTGTGACGGAGAGTGTGTGTGTGAGGGAGAGTGTGTGTGAGGCAGAGTGTGTGAGGGAGAGTGTGTGTGTGAGGGAGAGTGTGTGTGTGAGGGAGAGTGTGTGTGTGAGGGAGAGAGTGTGTGTGAGGGAGAGTGTGTGTGTGAGGGAGAGTGTGTGTGTGAGGCACAGTGTGTGTGTGAGGGAGAGTGTGTGTGTGAGGCAGAGTGTGTGTGTGAGGGAGAGTGTGTGTGTGAGGGAGAGTGTGTGTGTGAGGCAGAGTGTGTGTGTGAGGGAGAGAGTGTGTGTGAGGGAGAGTGTGTGTGTGAGGGAGAGTGTGTGTGTGAGGCAGAGTGTGTGTGTGAGGGAGAGTGTGTGTGTGAGGCAGAGTGTGTGTGTGAGGGAGAGTGTGTGTGTGTGTGTGTGAGGGAGAGCGTGTGTGTGTGGGAGAGTGTGTGTGTGAGGGAGAGCGTGTGTGTGAGGAAGAGCGTGTGTGTGAGGGAGAGAGTGTGTGTGAGGGAGAGTGTGTGTGTGAGGGAGAGTGTGTGTGTGAGGGAGAGCGTGTGTGTGAGGGAGAGAGTGTGTGTGAGGGAGAGTGTGTGTGTGAGGCAGAGTGTGTGTGTGAGGGAGAGTGTGTGTGTGAGGCAGAGTTTGTGTGTGAGGGAGAGTGTGTGAGTGAGGCAGAGTTTGTGTGTGAGGGAGAGTGTGTGTGTGAGGGAGAGTGTGTGTGTGAGGGAGAGTGTGTGTGTGAGGCAGAGTTTGTGTGTGAGGGAGAGTGTGTGTGTGAGGAAGAGCGTGTGTGTGAGGGAGAGAGTGTGTGTGAGGGTGAGTGTGTGTGTGAGGGAGAGTGTGTGTGTGAGGGAGAGTGTGTGTGTGAGGGAGAGTGTGTGTGTGAGGGAGAGTTTGTGTGTGAGGGAGAGCGTGTGTGTGTGTGTGTGAGGGAAGTGTGTGTGTGAGGGAGAGTGTGTGTGTGAGGGAGAGCGTGTGTGTGAGGCAGAGTGTGTGTGAGGGAGAGTGTGTGTGTGAGGGAGAGAGTGTGTGTGAGGGAGAGCGTGTGTGTGAGGCAGAGTGTGTGTGAGGGAGAGTGTGTGTGTGAGGCAGAGTGTGTGTGTGAGGCAGAGTGTGTGTGTGAGGGAGAGAGTGTGTGTGAGGCAGAGTGTGTGTGTGAGGGAGAGTGTGTGTGTGAGGCAGAGTGTGTGTGTGAGGCAGAGTGTGTGTGTGAGGGAGAGAGTGTGTGTGAGGCAGAGTGTGTGTGTGAGGCAGAGTGTGTGTGTGAGGGAGAGTGTGTGTGTGAGGGAGAGTGTGTGTGTGAGGCAGAGTGTGTGTGTGAGGGTGAGTGTGTGTGTGAGGGAGAGAGTGTGTGTGAGGCAGAGTGTGTGTGTGAGGGAGAGAGTGTGTGTGAGGGAGAGTGTGTGTGTGAGGGAGAGTGTGTGTGTGAGGGAGAGTGTGTGTGTGAGGGAGAGAGTGTGTGTGAGGCAGAGTGTGTGTGTGAGGGAGAGAGTGTGTGTGAGGGAGAGAGTGTGTGTAAGGGAGAGAGTGTGTGTGAGGGAGAGAGTGTGTGTGAGGGAGAGCGTGTGAGTGAGGCAGAGTGTGTGTGTGAGGCAGAGTGTGTGTGTGAGGGAGAGTGTGTGTGTGAGGGAGAGTGTGTGTGTGAGGGAGAGTGTGTGTGTGAGGGAGAGTGTGTGTGTGAGCGAGAGTGTGTGTGTGAGGGAGAGAGTGTGTGTGAGGGAGAGTGTGTGTGTGAGGGAGAGAGTGTGTGTGAGGGAGAGTGTGGGTGTGAGGGAGAGAGTGTGTGTGAGGGAGAGTGTTGTGTGTGAGGGAGAGAGTGTGTGTGAGGGAGAGTGTGGGTGTGAGGGAGAGTGTGGGTGTGAGGGAGAGAGTGTGTGTGAGGGAGAGAGTGTGTGTGAGGGAGAGTGTGTGTGTGAGGGAGAGCGTGTGTGTGAGGGAGAGCGTGTGTGTGAGGGAGAATGTGTGTGTGAGGCAGAGTGTGTGTGTGTGAGGCAGAGTGTGTGTGTGTGAGGGAGAGTGTGTGTGTGAGGGAGAGTGTGTGTGTGAGGGAGAGTGTGTGTGTGAGGGAGAGTGTGTGTGTGAGGGAGAGTGTGTGTGTGTGAGGGAGAGTGTGTGTGTGAGGCAGATTTTGTGTGTGAGGGAGAGTGTGTGTGTGAGGGAGAGTGTGTGTGTGAGGGAGGGTGTGTGTGTGAGGGAGAGTGTGTGTGTGAGGGAGAGTGTGTGTGTGTGAGGCAGAGTGTGTGTGTGAGGGAGAGCGTGTGTGTGAGGCAGATTTTGTGTGTGAGGGAGAGTGTGTGTGTGAGGGAGAGTGTGTGTGTGAGGGAGGGTGTGTGTGTGAGGGAGAGTGTGTGTGTGAGGGAGAGTGTGTGTGTGAGGGAGAGTGTGTGTGTAAGGGAGAGTGTGTGTGTGAGGCAGAGTGTGTGTGTGAGGGAGAGTGTGTGTGTGAGGCAGAGTGTGTGTGTGAGGGAGAGTGTGTGTGTGAGGGAGAGTGTGTGTGTGAGGGAGAGCGTGTGTGTGAGGGAGAGTGTGTGTGTGAGGCAGAGTGTGTGTGTGAGGGAGAGAGTGTGTGTGAGGGAGAGTGTGTGTGTGAGGGAGAGAGTGTGTGTGAGGGAGAGAGTGTGTGTGAGGCAGAGTGTGTGTGTGAGGGAGAGTGTGTGTGTGAGGGAGAGAGTGTGTGTGAGGCAGAGTGCGTGTGTGAGGGAGAGTGTGTGTGTGAGGGAGAGCGTGTGTGTGAGGGAGAGAGTGTGTGTGAGGGAGAGTGTGTGTGTGAGGGAGAGAGTGTGTGTGAGGGAGGGTGTGAGTGTGAGGGAGAGTATGTGTGACGGAGAGTGTGTGTGTGAGGGAGAGTGTGTGTGTGAGGGAGAGCGTGTGTGTGAGGGAGAGTGTGTGTGTGAGGGAGAGCGTGTGTGTGAGGGAGAGTGTGTGTGTGAGGGAGAGTGTGTGTGTGAGGGAGAGTGTGTGTGTGAGGGAGAGCGTGTGTGTGAGGGAGAGTGTGTGTGTGAGGGAGAGTGTGTGTGTGAGGGAGAGTGTGTGTGTGAGGGAGAGTGTGTGTGTGAGGGAGAGAGTGTGTGAGGGAGAGTGTGTGTGTGAGGCAGAGTGTGTGTGTGAGGGAGAGTGTGTGTGTGAGGGAGAGTGTGTGTGTGAGGGAGAGTGTGTGTGTGAGGGAGAGTGTGTGTGTGAGGGAGAGTGTGTGTGTGAGGGAGAGTGTGTGTGTGAGGGAGAGTGTGTGTGTGAGGGAGAGTGTGTGTGTGAGGGAGAGCGTGTGTGTGAGGCAGAGTTTGTGTGTGAGGGAGAGAGTGTGTGTGAGGGAGAGTGTGTGTGTGAGGGAGAGTGTGTGTGTGAGGGAGAGTGTGTGTGAGGGAGAGTGTGTGTGTGAGGCAGAGTGTGTGTGTGAGGGAGAGTGTGTGTGTGAGGGAGAGTGTGTGTGTGAGGGAGAGTTTGTGTGTGAGGGAGAGTGTGTGTGTGAGGGAGAGAGTGTGTGTGAGGGAGAGCGTGTGTGTGAGGGAGAGTGTGTGTGTGAGGGAGAGAGTGTGTGTGAGGGAGAGCGTGTGTGTGAGGGAGAGTGTGTGTGTGAGGGAGAGTGTGTGTGTGAGGGAGAGAGTGTGTGTGAGGGAGAGCGTGTGTGTGAGGGAGAGTGTGTGTGTGAGGGAGAGAGTGTGTGTGAGGGAGAGCGTGTGTGTGTGTGTGTGAGGGGGAGAGTGTGTGTGAGGGAGAGCGTGTGTGTGAGGAAGAGCGTGTGTGTGAGGGAGAGAGTGTGTGTGAGGGAGAGTGTGTGTGTGAGGGAGAGTGTGTGTGTGAGGGAGAGTGTGTGTGTGAGGGAGAGCGTGTGTGTGAGGGAGAGCGTGTGTGTGAGGCAGAGTGTGTGTGTGAGGGAGAGTGTGTGTGTGAGGCAGAGTGTGTGTGTGAGGGAGAGTGTGTGTGTGAGGCAGAGTGTGTGTGTGAGGCAGAGTTTGTGTGTGAGGGAGAGTGTGTGAGTGAGGCAGAGTTTGTGTGTGAGGGAGAGTGTGTGTGTGAGGGAGAGTGTGTGTGTGAGGCAGAGTTTGTGTGTGAGGGAGAGTGTGTGTGTGAGGAAGAGCGTGTGTGTGAGGGAGAGAGTGTGTGTGAGGGTGAGTGTGTGTGTGAGGCAGAGTGTGTGTGAGGGAGAGTGTGTGTGTGAGGAAGAGCGTGTGTGTGAGGGAGAGTGTGTGTGTGATGGAGAGTGTGTGTGAGAGGGAGAGTGTGTGTGTGAGGGAGAGTTTGTGTGTGAGGGAGAGCGTGTGTGTGTGTGTGTGAGGGAAGTGTGTGTGTGAGGGAGAGTGTGTGTGTGAGGGAGAGAGTGTGTGTGAGGCAGAGTGTGTGTGAGGGAGAGTGTGTGTGTGAGGCAGAATGTGTGTGTGAGGGAGAGTGTGTGTGTGAGGGAGAGTGTGTGTGTGAGGGAGAGTGTGTGTGTGAGGGAGAGAGTGTGTCTGAGGGAGAGAGTGTGTGTGAGGCAGAGTGTGTGTGTGAGGGAGAGTGTGTGTGTGAGGGAGAGAGTGTGTGTGAGGCAGAGTGCGTGTGTGAGGGAGAGCGTGTGTGTGAGGGAGAGAGCGTGTGTGTGAGGGAGAGAGTGTGTGTGAGGGAGAGTGTGTGTGTGAGGGAGAGAGTGTGTGTGAGGGAGGGTGTGAGTGTGAGGGAGAGTGTGTGTGTGAGGGAGAGAGTGTGTGTGAGGGAGGGTGTGTGTGTGAGGGAGAGCGTGTGTGTGAGGGAGAGTGTGTGAGTGAGGCAGAGTGTGTGTGTGAGGCACAGTGTGTGTGTGAGGCAGAGTGTGTGTGTGAGGGAGAGTGTGTGTGTGAGGCACAGTGTGTGTGTGAGGGAGAGTGTGTGTGTGAGGGAGAGTGTGTGTGACGGAGAGTGTGTGTGTGAGGGAGAGTGTGTGTGTGAGGCAGAGTGTGTGTGTGAGGGAGAGTGTGTGTGTGAGGGAGGGTGTGAGTGTGAGGGAGAGTATGTGTGACGGAGAGTGTGTGTGTGAGGGAGGGTGTGAGTGTGAGGGAGAGTATGTGTGACGGAGAGTGTGTGTGTGAGGGAGAGTGTGTGTGTGAGGGAGAGTGTGTGTGTGAGGGAGAGCGTGTGTGTGAGGCAGAGTGTGTGTGTGAGGGAGAGCGTGTGTGTGAGGGAGAGTGTGTGTGTGAGGGAGAGTGTGTGTGTGTGAGGGAGAGCGTGTGTGTGTGGCAGAGTGTGTGTGTGAGGGAGAGTGTGTGTGTGAGGCAGAGTGTGTGTATGAGGGAGAGTGTGTGTGTGAGGGAGAGTGTGTGTGTGAGGGAGAGCGTGTGTGTGAGGCAGAGTGTGTGTGTGAGGGAGAGCGTGTGTGTGAGGGAGAGTGTGTGTGTGAGGGAGAGAGTGTGTGTGAGGGAGAGCGTGTGTGTGTGTGTGTGAGGGAGTGTGTGTGTGTGAGGGAGAGCGTGTGTGTGAGGGAGAGTGTGTGTGTGAGGGAGAGTGTGTGTGTGAGGGAGAGCGTGTGTGTGAGGGAGAGTGTGTGTGTGAGGGAGAGTGTGTGTGTGAGGCAGAGTGTGTGTGTGAGGCAGAGTGTGTGTATGAGGGAGAGTGTGTGTGTGAGGCAGAGTGTGTGTGTGAGGCAGAGTTTGTGTGTGAGGGAGAGTGTGTGAGTGAGGCAGAGTTTGTGTGTGAGGGAGAGTGTGTGTGTGAGGGAGAGTGTGTGTGTGAGGGAGAGTGTGTGTGTGAGGCAGAGTTTGTGTGTGAGGGAGAGTGTGTGTGTGAGGGAGAGTGTGTGTGTGAGGCAGAGTTTGTGTGTGAGGGAGAGTGTGTGTGTGAGGAAGAGTGTGTGTGTGAGGGAGAGTGTGTGTGTGAGGGAGAGTGTGTGTGTGAGGGAGAGTGTGTGTGTGAGGCAGAGTTTGTGTGTGAGGGAGAGTGTGTGTGTGAGGAAGAGTGTGTGTGTGAGGCAGAGTTTGTGTGTGAGGGAGAGTGTGTGTGTGAGGAAGAGTGTGTGTGTGAGGCAGAGTGTGTGTGTGAGGGAGAGAGTGTGTGTGAGGGTGAGTGTGTGTGTGAGGGAGAGTGTGTGTGTGAGGGAGAGTGTGTGTGTGAGGGAGAGTGTGTGTGTGAGGGAGAGTTTGTGTGTGAGGGAGAGCGTGTGTGTGTGTGTGTGAGGGAAGTGTGTGTGTGAGGGAGAGTGTGTGTGTGAGGGAGAGAGTGTGTGTGAGGGAGAGCGTGTGTGTGAGGCAGAGTGTGTGTGAGGGAGAGTGTGTGTGTGAGGGAGAGTGTGTGTGTGAGGGAGAATGTGTGTGTGAGGCAGAGTGTGTGTGTGTGAGGCAGAGTGTGTGTGTGTGAGGGAGAGTGTGTGTGTGAGGGAGAGTGTGTGTGTGAGGGAGAGTGTGTGTGTGAGGGAGAGTGTGTGTGTGTGAGGGAGAGTGTGTGTGTGAGGGAGAGTGTGTGTGTGAGGGAGAGTGTGTGTGTGAGGCAGAGTTTGTGTGTGAGGGAGAGTGTGTGTGTGAGGCAGAGTGTGTGTGTGAGGGAGAGCGTGTGTGTGAGGCAGAGTGTGTGTGTGAGGCAGAGTGTGTGTGTGAGGCAGATTTTGTGTGTGAGGCAGATTTTGTGTGTGAGGGAGAGTGTGTGTGTGAGGGAGAGTGTGTGTGTGAGGGAGGGTGTGTGTGTGAGGGAGAGTGTGTGTGTAAGGGAGAGTGTGTGTGTGAGGCAGAGTGTGTGTGTGAGGGAGAGTGTGTGTGTGAGGCAGAGTGTGTGTGTGAGGGAGAGTGTGTGTGTGAGGGAGAGTGTGTGTGTGAGGGAGAGCGTGTGTGTGAGGGAGAGTGTGTGTGTGAGGGAGAGAGTGTGTGTGAGGGAGAGAGTGTGTGTGAGGCAGAGTGTGTGTGTGAGGGAGAGTGTGTGTGTGAGGGAGAGAGTGTGTGTGAGGCAGAGTGCGTGTGTGAGGGAGAGTGTGTGTGTGAGGGAGAGCGTGTGTGTGAGGGAGAGAGTGTGTGTGAGGGAGAGTGTGTGTGTGAGGGAGGGTGTGAGTGTGAGGGAGAGTATGTGTGTGAGGGAGAGTGTGTGTGTGAGGGAGAGCGTGTGTGTGAGGGAGAGTGTGTGTGTGAGGGAGAGCGTGTGTGTGAGGGAGAGTGTGTGTGTGAGGGAGAGTGTGTGTGTGAGGGAGAGCGTGTGTGTGAGGCAGAGTGTGTGTGTGAGGGAGAGTGTGTGTGTGAGGGAGAGTGTGTGTGTGAGGCACAGTGTGTGTGTGAGGGAGAGTGTGTGTGTGAGGCAGAGTGTGTGTGTGAGGGAGAGTGTGTGTGTGAGGGAGAGTGTGTGTGTGAGGCAGAGTGTGTGTGACGGAGAGTGTGTGTGTGAGGGAGAGTGTGTGTGTGAGGGAGGGTGTGAGTGTGAGGGAGAGTGTGTGTGTGAGGGAGAGTGTGTGTGTGACGGAGAGTGTGTGTGTGAGGGAGAGTGTGTGTGTGAGGGAGAGCGTGTGTGTGAGGGAGGGTGTGAGTGTGAGGGAGAGTATGTGTGACGGAGAGTGTGTGTGTGAGGGAGAGTGTGTGTGTGAGGGAGAGCGTGTGTGTGAGGGAGAGTGTGTGTGTGAGGGAGAGTGTGTGTGTGAGGGAGAGCGTGTGTGTGAGGGAGAGCGTGTGTGTGAGGCAGAGTGTGTGTGTGAGGGAGAGTGTGTGTGTGAGGGAGAGTGTGTGTGTGAGGGAGAGTGTGTGTGTGAGGGAGAGTGTGTGTGTGAGGGAGAGTGTGTGTGTGAGGGAGAGTGTGTGTGTGAGGGAGAGCGTGTGTGTGAGGGAGAGTGTGTGTGTGAGGGAGAGTGTGTGTGTGAGGGAGAGCGTGTGTGTGAGGCAGAGTTTGTGTGTGAGGGAGAGAGTGTGTGTGAGGGAGAGTGTGTGTGTGAGGGAGAGTGTGTGTGTGAGGGAGAGCGTGTGTGTGAGGGAGAGAGTGTGTGTGAGGGAGAGCGTGTGTGTGTGTGTGTGAGGGAGAGCGTGTGTGTGTGTGTGTGAGGGAGAGTGTGTGTGTGAGGGAGAGTGTGTGTGTGAGGGAGAGTGTGTGTGTGAGGGAGAGTGTGTGTGTGAGGGAGAGTGTGTGTGTGAGGGAGAGTTTGTGTGTGAGGGAGAGTGTGTGTGTGAGGGAGAGAGTGTGTGTGAGGGAGAGCGTGTGTGTGAGGGAGAGTGTGTGTGTGAGGGAGAGAGTGTGTGTGAGGGAGAGCGTGTGTGTGTGTGTGTGAGGGAGAGCGTGTGTGTGTGGGAGAGTGTGTGTGTGAGGGAGAGCGTGTGTGTGAGGAAGAGCGTGTGTGTGAGGGAGAGAGTGTGTGTGAGGGAGAGTGTGTGTGTGAGGGAGAGTGTGTGTGTGAGGGAGAGCGTGTGTGTGAGGCAGAGTGTGTGTGTGAGGGAGAGTGTGTGTGTGAGGCAGAGTTTGTGTGTGAGGGAGAGTGTGTGAGTGAGGCAGAGTTTGTGTGTGAGGGAGAGTGTGTGTGTGAGGGAGAGTGTGTGTGTGAGGGAGAGTGTGTGTGTGAGGCAGAGTTTGTGTGTGAGGGAGAGTGTGTGTGTGTGTGTGTGAGGGAAGTGTGTGTGTGAGGGAGAGTGTGTGTGTGAGGGAGTGTGTGTGTGTGAGGGTGAGTGTGTGTGTGAGGGAGAGTGTGTGTGTGAGGGAGTGTGTGTGTGAGGGAGAGCGTGTGTGTGAGGGAGTGTGTGTGTGTGAGGGAGAGTGTGTGTGTGAGGGAGAGTGTGTGTGTGAGGGAGTGTGTGTGTGAGGGAGAGCGTGTGTGTGAGGGAGTGTGAGTGTGAGGGAGAGCGTGTGTGTGAGGGAGTGTGTGTGTGTGAGGGAGAGTGTGTGTGTGAGGGAGAGTGTGTGTGTGAGGGAGAGAGTGTGTGTGAGGGAGAGTGTGTGTGTGAGGCAGAGTGTGTGTGTGAGGGAGAGCGTGTGAGTGAGGCAGAGTGTGTGTGTGAGGCAGAGTGTGTGTGTGAGGGAGAGAGTGTGTGTGAGGCAGAGTGTGTGTGTGAGGGAGAGTGTGTGTGTGAGGGAGAGTGTGTGTGTGAGGGAGAGTGTGTGTGTGAGGGAGAGTGTGTGTGTGAGCGAGAGTGTGTGTGTGAGCGAGAGTGTGTGTGTCACGGAGAGCGAGTGTGTGAGGGAGCGTGTGTGTGTGAGGGAGAGTGTGTGTGTGAGGGAGAGTGTGTGTGTGAGGGAGAGTGTGTGTGTGAGGGAGAGAGTGTGTGTGAGGGAGAGTGTGGGTGTGAGGGAGAGAGTGTGTGTGAGGGAGAGAGTGTGTGTGAGGGAGAGTGTGTGTGTGAGGGAGAGCGTGTGTGTGAGGGAGAGCGTGTGTGTGAGGGAGAATGTGTGTGTGAGGCAGAGTGTGTGTGTGTGAGGCAGAGTGTGTGTGTGTGAGGGAGAGTGTGTGTGTGAGGGAGAGTGTGTGTGTGAGGGAGAGTGTGTGTGTGAGGGAGAGTGTGTGTGTGAGGGAGAGTGTGTGTGTGTGAGGGAGAGTGTGTGTGTGAGGCAGAGTTTGTGTGTGAGGGAGAGTGTGTGTGTGAGGCAGAGTGTGTGTGTGAGGGAGAGCGTGTGTGTGAGGCAGATTTTGTGTGTGAGGGAGAGTGTGTGTGTGAGGGAGAGTGTGTGTGTAAGGGAGAGTGTGTGTGTGAGGCAGAGTGTGTGTGTGAGGGAGAGTGTGTGTGTGAGGCAGAGTGTGTGTGTGAGGGAGAGTGTGTATGTGAGGGAGAGTGTGTGTGTGAGGGAGAGCGTGTGTGTGAGGGAGAGCGTGTGTGTGAGGCAGAGTGCGTGTGTGAGGGAGAGCGTGTGTGTGAGGGAGAGAGTGTGTGTGAGGGAGAGAGTGTGTGTGAGGCAGAGTGTGTGTGTGAGGGAGAGTGTGTGTGTGAGGGAGAGAGTGTGTGTGAGGCAGAGTGCGTGTGTGAGGGAGAGCGTGTGTGTGAGGGAGAGCGTGTGTGTGAGGGAGAGTGTGTGTGTGAGGGAGAGTGTGTGTGTGAGGGAGAGAGTGTGTGTGAGGGAGGGTGTGAGTGTGAGGGAGAGTATGTGTGACGGAGAGTGTGTGTGTGAGGGAGAGTGTGTGTGTGAGGGAGAGCGTGTGTGTGAGGGAGAGTGTGTGTGTGAGGGAGAGCGTGTGTGTGAGGCAGAGTGTGTGTGTGAGGGAGAGTGTGTGTGTGAGGGAGAGTGTGTGTGTGAGGGAGAGTGTGTGTGTGAGTGAGAGCGTGTGTGTGAGGGAGAGTGTGTGTGTGAGGGAGAGTGTGTGTGTGAGGGAGAGTGTGTGTGTGAGGGAGAGTGTGTGTGTGAGGGAGAGTGTGTGTGAGGGAGAGTGTGTGTGTGAGGCAGAGTGTGTGTGTGAGGGAGAGTGTGTGTGTGAGGGAGAGTGTGTGTGTGAGGGAGAGTGTGTGTGTGAGGGAGAGTGTGTGTGTGAGGGAGAGTGTGTGTGTGAGGGAGAGCGTGTGTGTGAGGCAGAGTTTGTGTGTGAGGGAGAGAGTGTGTGTGAGGGAGAGTGTGTGTGTGAGGGAGAGTGTGTGTGTGAGGGAGAGTGTGTGTGAGGGAGAGTGTGTGTGTGAGGCAGAGTGTGTGTGTGAGGGAGAGTGTGTGTGTGAGGGGGAGTGTGTGTGTGAGGGAGAGTTTGTGTGTGAGGGAGAGTGTGTGTGTGAGGGAGAGAGTGTGTGTGAGGGAGAGCGTGTGTGTGTGTGTGTGAGGGAGAGCGTGTGTGTGAGGGAGAGTGTGTGTGTGAGGCAGATTGTGTGTGTGAGGGAGAGTGTGTGTGTGAGGCAGAGTGTGTGTGTGAGGCAGAGTGTGTGTGTGAGGCAGAGTTTGTGTGTGAGGGAGAGTGTGTGAGTGAGGCAGAGTTTGTGTGTGAGGGAGAGTGTGTGTGTGAGGGAGAGTGTGTGTGTGAGGGAGAGTGTGTGTGTGAGGGAGAGTGTGTGTGTGAGGCAGAGTTTGTGTGTGAGGGAGAGTGTGTGTGTGAGGAAGAGCGTGTGTGTGAGGGAGAGAGTGTGTGTGAGGGTGAGTGTGTGTGTGAGGCAGAGTGTGTGTGAGGGAGAGTGTGTGTGTGAGGAAGAGCGTGTGTGTGAGGGAGAGTGTGTGTGTGATGGAGAGTGTGTGTGAGAGGGAGAGTGTGTGTGTGAGGGAGAGTTTGTGTGTGAGGGAGAGCGTGTGTGTGTGTGTGTGAGGGAAGTGTGTGTGTGAGGGAGAGTGTGTGTGTGAGGGAGAGAGTGTGTGTGAGGGAGAGCGTGTGTGTGAGGCAGAGTGTGTGTGTGAGGGAGAGTGTGTGTGTGAGGCAGAGTGTGTGTGTGAGGGAGAGTGTGTGTGTGAGGGAGAGCGTGTGTGTGAGGGAGAGTGTGTGTGTGAGGGAGAGAGTGTGTCTGAGGGAGAGAGTGTGTGTGAGGCAGAGTGTGTGTGTGAGGGAGAGCGTGTGTGTGAGGGAGAGTGTGTGTGTGAGGGAGAGTGTGTGTGTGAGGGAGAGTGTGTGTGTGAGGGAGAGTGTGTGTGTGAGGGAGAGTGTGTGTGTGAGGGAGAGTGTGTGTGTGAGGGAGAGAGTGTGTGTGAGGGAGAGTGTGTGTGAGGGAGAGTGTGTGTGTGAGGGAGAGTGTGTGTGTGAGGGAGAGTGTGTGTGTGAGGGAGAGTGTGTGTGTGAGGGAGAGAGTGTGTGTGAGGCAGAGTGCGTGTGTGAGGGAGAGTGTGTGTGTGAGGGAGAGCGTGTGTGTGAGGGAGAGAGTGTGTGTGAGGGAGAGTGTGTGTGTGAGGGAGAGAGTGTGTTTGAGGGAGGGTGTGAGTGTGAGGGAGAGTGTGTGTGTGAGGGAGAGTGTGTGTGTGAGGCAGAGTGCGTGTGTGAGGGAGAGTGTGTGTGTGAGGGAGAGAGTGTGTGTGAGGGAGGGTGTGTGTGTGAGGGAGAGTGTGTGTGTGAGGGAGAGTGTGTGTGTGAGGCACAGTGTGTGTGTGAGGGAGAGTGTGTGTGTGAGGCAGAGTGTGTGTGTGACGGAGAGTGTGTGTGTGAGGGAGAGTGTGTGTGTGAGGCAGAGTGTGTGTGTGAGGGAGAGCGTGTGTGTGAGGGAGAGTGTGTGTGTGAGGGAGGGTGTGAGTGTGAGGGAGAGTATGTGTGACGGAGAGTGTGTGTGTGAGGGAGAGTGTGTGTGTGAGGGAGAGTGTGTGTGTGAGGGAGAGCGTGTGTGTGAGGCAGAGTGTGTGTGTGAGGGAGAGCGTGTGTGTGAGGGAGAGTGTGTGTGTGAGGGAGAGTGTGTGTTTGAGGGAGAGCGTGTGTGTGTGGCAGAGTGTGTGTGTGAGGGAGAGTGTGTGTGTGAGGGAGAGTGTGTGTGTGAGGGAGAGCGTGTGTGTGAGGCAGAGTGTGTGTGTGAGGGAGAGCGTGTGTGTGAGGGAGAGTGTGTGTGTGAGGGAGAGAGTGTGTGTGAGGGAGAGCGTGTGTGTGTGTGTGTGAGGGAGAGCGTGTGTGTGTGGGAGAGTGTGTGTGTGAGGGAGAGCGTGTGTGTGAGGAAGAGCGTGTGTGTGAGGGAGAGAGTGTGTGTGAGGGAGAGTGTGTGTGTGAGGGAGAGTGTGTGTGTGAGGGAGAGCGTGTGTGTGAGGGAGAGTGTGTGTGTGAGGCAGAGTGTGTGTATGAGGGAGAGTGTGTGTGTGAGGCAGAGTGTGTGTGTGAGGCAGAGTTTGTGTGTGAGGGAGAGTGTGTGAGTGAGGCAGAGTTTGTGTGTGAGGGAGAGTGTGTGTGTGAGGGAGAGTGTGTGTGTGAGGGAGAGTGTGTGTGTGAGGCAGAGTTTGTGTGTGAGGGAGAGTGTGTGTGTGAGGAAGAGCGTGTGTGTGAGGGAGAGAGTGTGTGTGAGGGTGAGTGTGTGTGTGAGGGAGAATGTGTGTGTGAGGGAGAGTGTGTGTGTGAGGGAGAGTGTGTGTGTGAGGGAGAGTTTGTGTGTGAGGGAGAGCGTGTGTGTGTGTGTGTGAGGGAAGTGTGTGTGTGAGGGAGAGTGTGTGTGTGAGGGAGAGAGTGTGTGTGAGGGAGAGCGTGTGTGTGAGGCAGAGTGTGTGTGAGGGAGAGTGTGTGTGTGAGGGAGAGTGTGTGTGTGAGGGAGAATGTGTGTGTGAGGCAGAGTGTGTGTGTGTGAGGCAGAGTGTGTGTGTGTGAGGGAGAGTGTGTGTGTGAGGGAGAGTGTGTGTGTGAGGGAGAGTGTGTGTGTGAGGGAGAGTGTGTGTGTGTGAGGGAGAGTGTGTGTGTGAGGGAGAGTGTGTGTGTGAGGGAGAGTGTGTGTGTGAGGCAGAGTTTGTGTGTGAGGGAGAGTGTGTGTGTGAGGGAGAGTGTGTGTGTGAGGGAGGGTGTGTGTGTGTGAGGGAGAGTGTGTGTGTGAGGGAGAGTGTGTGTGTGAGGGAGAGCGTGTGTGTGAGGCAGAGTGTGTGTGTGAGGGAGAGAGTGTGTGTGAGGCAGATTTTGTGTGTGAGGGAGAGTGTGTGTGTGAGGGAGAGTGTGTGTGTGAGGGAGGGTGTGTGTGTGAGGGAGAGTGTGTGTGTAAGGGAGAGTGTGTGTGTGAGGCAGAGTGTGTGTGTGAGGGAGAGTGTGTGTGTGAGGCAGAGTGTGTGTGTGAGGGAGAGCGGGTGTGTGAGGGAGAGTGTGTGTGTGAGGGAGAGCGTGTGTGTGAGGGAGAGTGTGTGTGTGAGGGAGAGTGTGTATGTGAGGGAGAGTGTGTGTGTGAGGGAGAGCGTGTGTGTGAGGGAGAGTGTGTGTGTGAGGGAGAGCGTGTGTGTGAGGGAGAGTGTGTGTGTGAGGGAGAGTGTGTGTGTGAGGGAGAGTGTGTGTGAGGGAGAGTGTGTGTGTGAGGCAGAGTGTGTGTGTGAGGGAGAGTGTGTGTGTGAGGGAGAGTGTGTGTGTGAGGGAGAGTGTGTGTGTGAGGGAGAGTGTGTGTGTGAGGGAGAGTGTGTGTGTGAGGGAGAGCGTGTGTGTGAGGGAGAGTGTGTGTGTGAGGGAGAGTGTGTGTGTGAGGGAGAGCGTGTGTGTGAGGGAGAGAGTGTGTGTGAGGGAGAGTGTGTGTGTGAGGGAGAGAATGTGTGTGAGGGAGGGTGTGAGTGTGAGGGAGAGTGTGTGTGTGAGGGAGAGTGTGTGTGTGAGGCAGAGTGCGTGTGTGAGGGAGAGTGTGTGTGTGAGGGAGAGAGTGTGTGTGAGGGAGGGTGTGTGTGTGAGGGAGAGTGTGTGTGTGAGGGAGAGTGTGTGTGTGAGGCACAGTGTGTGTGTGAGGGAGAGTGTGTGTGTGAGGCAGTGTGTGTGTGTGAGGGAGAGTGTGTGTGTGAGGGAGAGTGTGTGTGTGAGGGAGAGTGTGTGTGTGAGGCAGAGTGTGTGTGACGGAGAGTGTGTGTGTGAGGGAGAGTGTGTGTGTGAGGCAGAGTGTGTGTGTGAGGGAGAGGGTGTGTGTGAGGGAGCGTGTGTGTGTGAGGGAGAGTGTGTGTGTGAGGGAGGGTGTGAGTGTGAGGGAGAGTATGTGTGACGGAGAGTGTGTGTGTGAGGGAGAGTGTGTGTGTGAGGGAGAGTGTGTGTGTGAGGGAGAGCGTGTGTGTGAGGCAGAGTGTGTGTGTGAGGGAGCGTGTGTGTGTGAGGCAGAGTGTGTGTGTGAGGGAGAGTGTGTGTGTGAGGCAGAGTGTGTGTGTGAGGGAGAGTGTGTGTGTGAGGGAGAGCGTGTGTGTGAGGGAGAGTGTGTGTGTGAGGGAGAGTGTGTGTGTGAGGGAGAGCGTGTGTGTGAGGCAGAGTGTGTGTGTGAGGGAGAGTGTGTGTGTGAGGGAGAGTGTGTGTGTGAGGCAGAGTGTGTGTGTGAGGGAGAGTGTGTGTGTGAGGGAGAGTGTGTGTGTGAGGGAGAGTTTGTGTGTGAGGGAGAGTGTGTGTGTGAGGGAGAGAGTGTGTGTGAGGGAGAGCGTGTGTGTGAGGGAGAGTGTGTGTGTGAGGGAGAGAGTGTGTGTGAGGGAGAGCGTGAGTGTGTGTGTGTGAGGGAGAGCGTGTGTGTGTGGGAGAGTGTGTGTGTGAGGGAGAGCGTGTGTGTGAGGAAGAGCGTGTGTGTGAGGGAGAGAGTGTGTGTGAGGGAGAGTGTGTGTGTGAGGGAGAGTGTGGAGGAAGCGTGTGTGAGGGAGAGCGTGTGTGTGAGGGAGAGTGTGTGTGTGAGGCAGAGTGTGTGTGTGAGGGAGAGTGTGTGTGTGAGGCAGAGTGTGTGTGTGAGGCAGAGTTTGTGTGTGAGGGAGAGTGTGTGTGTGAGGAAGAGCGTGTGTGTGAGGGAGAGAGTGTGTGTGAGGGTGAGTGTGTGTGTGAGGGAGAGTGTGTGTGTGAGGCAGAGTTTGTGTGTGAGGGAGAGTGTGTGTGTGAGGGAGAGTTTGTGTGTGAGGGAGAGTGTGTGTGTGAGGAAGAGCGTGTGTGTGAGGGAGAGAGTGTGTGTGAGGGTGAGTGTGTGTGTGAGGGAGAGTGTGTGTGTGAGGGAGAGTGTGTGTGTGAGGGAGAGTGTGTGTGTGAGGGAGAGTTTGTGTGTGAGGGAGAGCGTGTGTGTGTGTGTGTGAGGGAAGTGTGTGTGTGAGGGAGAGTGTGTGTCTGAGGGAGAGAGTGTGTGTGAGGGAGAGCGTGTGTGTGAGGCAGAGTGTGTGTGAGGGAGAGTGTGTGTGTGAGGCAGAGTGTGTGTGTGAGGGAGAGTGTGTGTGTGAGGGAGAGTGTGTGTGTGAGGGAGAGAGTGTGTGTGAGGAAGAGCGTGTGTGTGAGGGAGAGAGTGTGTGTGAGGGTGAGTGTGTGTGTGAGGGAGAGTGTGTGTGTGAGGGAGTGTGTGTGTGAGGGAGAGTGTGTGTGTGAGGGAGAGCGTGTGAGTGAGGCAGAGTGTGTGTGTGAGCGAGAGTGTGTGTGTGAGGGAGAGTGTGTGTGTGAGGGAGTGTGTGTGTGAGGGAGTGTGTGTGTGAGGGAGAGTGTGTGTGAGGGAGAGTGTGTGTGTGAGGGAGAGAGTGTGTGTAAGGGAGAGAGTGTGTGTGAGGCAGAGTGTGTGTGTGAGCGAGAGTGTGTGTGTGAGCGAGAGTGTGTGTGTGAGCGAGAGTGTGTGTGTGAGGGAGAGTGTGTGTGTGAGGGAGTGTGTGTGTGAGGGAGTGTGTGTGTGAGGGAGAGTGTGTGTGTGAGGGAGAGAGTGTGTGTAAGGGAGAGAGTGTGTGTGAGGCAGAGTGTGTGTGTGAGGGAGAGTGTGTGTGTGAGGGAGAGTGTGTGTGTGAGGGAGAGTGTGTGTGTGAGGGAGAGTGTGTGTGTGAGCGAGAGTGTGTGTGTGAGCGAGAGTGTGTGTGTCACGGAGAGCGAGTGTGTGAGGGAGCGTGTGTGTGTGAGGGAGAGTGTGTGTGTGAGGGAGAGTGTGTGTGTGAGGGAGAGTGTGTGTGTGAGGGAGAGTGTGTGTGAGGGAGAGTGTGGGTGTGAGGGAGAGAGTGTGTGTGAGGGAGAGTGTGTGTGTGAGGGAGAGTGTGTGTGTGAGGCAGAGTGTGTGTGCAAGTGAGAGCCTGTGTGTGAGGGAGAGAGTGTGTGTGAGGCAGAGTGTGTGTGTGAGGCAGAGTTTGTGTGTGAGGGAGAGTGTGTGTGTGAGGGAGAGTGTGTGTGTGAGGGAGAGTGTGTGTGTGAGGGAGAGTGTGTGTGTGAGGAAGAGCGTGTGTGTGAGGGAGAGTGTGTGTGTGAGGGAGAGAGTGTGTGTGAGGGAGAGCGTGTGTGTGAGGGAGAGTGTGTGTGTGAGGGAGAGTGTGTGTGTGAGGGAGAGCGTGTGTGTGAGGGAGAGTGTGTGTGTGAGGGAGAGAGTGTGTGTGAGGGAGAGCGTGTGTGTGAGGGAGAGTGTGTGTGTGAGGGAGAGAGTGTGTGTGAGGGAGAGAGTGTGTGTGAGGGAGAGCGTGTGTGTGAGGGAGAGTGTGTGTGTGAGGGAGAGAGTGTGTGTGAGGGAGAGAGTGTGTGTGAGGCAGAGTGTGTGTGTGAGGGAGAGTGTGTGTGTGAGGGAGAGAGTGTGTGTGAGGCAGAGTGCGTGTGTGAGGGAGAGTGTGTGTGTGAGGGAGAGCGTGTGTGTGAGGGAGAGAGTGTGTGTGAGGGAGAGTGTGTGTGTGAGGGAGAGAGTGTGTGTGAGGGAGGGTGTGAGTGTGAGGGAGAGTGTGTGTGTGAGGGAGAGTGTGTGTGTGAGGCAGAGTGCGTGTGTGAGGGAGAGTGTGTGTGTGAGGGAGAGTGTGTGTGTGAGGGAGAGTGTGTGTGTGAGGCACAGTGTGTGTGTGAGGGAGAGTGTGTGTGTGAGGCAGAGTGTGTGTGTGAGGGAGAGTGTGTGTGTGAGGGAGAGTGTGTGTGTGAGGGAGAGTGTGTGTGACGGAGAGTGTGTGTGTGAGGGAGAGTGTGTGTGTGAGGCAGAGTGTGTGTGACGGAGAGTGTGTGTGTGAGGGAGAGTGTGTGTGTGAGGCAGAGTGTGTGTGTGAGGCAGAGTGTGTGTGTGAGGGAGAGTGTGTGTGTGAGGGAGCGTGTGTGTGTGAGGGAGAGTGTGTGTGTGAGGGAGGGTGTGAGTTTGAGGGAGAGTATGTGTGACGGAGAGTGTGTGTGTGAGGGAGAGTGTGTGTGTGAGGGAGAGTGTGTGTGTGAGGCAGAGTGTGTGTGTGAGGGAGAGCGTGTGTGTGAGGGAGAGTGTGTGTGTGAGGGAGAGTGTGTGTGTGAGGGAGAGCGTGTGTGTGAGGCAGAGTGTGTGTGTGAGGGAGAGTGTGTGTGTGAGGGAGAGAGTGTGTGTGAGGCAGAGTGTGTGTGTGAGGGAGAGTGTGTGTGTGAGGGAGAGTGTGTGTGTGAGGGAGAGTGTGTGTGTGAGGGAGAGTGTGTGTGTGAGGGAGAGCGTGTGTGTGAGGGAGAGTGTGTGTGTGAGGGAGAGTGTGTGTGTGAGGGAGAGCGTGTGTGTGAGGCAGAGTTTGTGTGTGAGGGAGAGAGTGTGTGTGAGGGAGAGTGTGTGTGTGAGGGAGAGTGTGTGTGTGAGGGAGAGTGTGTGTGTGAGGGAGAGTTTGTGTGTGAGGGAGAGTGTGTGTGTGAGGGAGAGAGTGTGTGTGAGGGAGAGCGTGTGTGTGAGGGAGAGTGTGTGTGTGAGGGAGAGAGTGTGTGTGAGGGAGAGCGTGTGTGTGTGTGTGTGAGGGAGAGCGTGTGTGTGTGGGAGAGTGTGTGTGTGAGGGAGAGCGTGTGTGTGAGGAAGAGCGTGTGTGTGAGGGAGAGAGTGTGTGTGAGGGAGAGTGTGTGTGTGAGGGAGAGTGTGTGTGTGAGGGAGAGCGTGTGTGTGAGGGAGAGTGTGTGTGTGAGGCAGAGTGTGTGTGTGAGGCAGAGTGTGTGTGTGAGGGAGAGTGTGTGTGTGAGGCAGAGTGTGTGTGTGAGGCAGAGTTTGTGTGTGAGGGAGAGTGTGTGAGTGAGGCAGAGTTTGTGTGTGAGGGAGAGTGTGTGTGTGAGGGAGAGTGTGTGTGTGAGGGAGAGTGTGTGTGTGAGGCAGAGTTTGTGTGTGAGGGAGAGTGTGTGTGTGAGGAAGAGCGTGTGTGTGAGGGAGAGAGTGTGTGTGAGGGTGAGTGTGTGTGTGAGGGAGAGTGTGTGTGTGAGGGAGAGTGTGTGTGTGAGGGAGAGTGTGTGTGTGAGGGAGAGTTTGTGTGTGAGGGAGAGCGTGTGTGTGTGTGTGTGAGGGAAGTGTGTGTGTGAGGGAGAGTGTGTGTGTGAGGGAGAGAGTGTGTGTGAGGGAGAGCGTGTGTGTGAGGCAGAGTGTGTGTGAGGGAGAGTGTGTGTGTGAGGCAGAGTGTGTGTGTGAGGGAGAGTGTGTGTGTGAGGGAGTGTGTGTGTGTGAGGGAGAGAGTGTGTGTGAGGAAGAGCGTGTGTGTGAGGGAGAGAGTGTGTGTGAGGGTGAGTGTGTGTGTGAGGGAGAGTGTGTGTGTGAGGGAGTGTGTGTGTGAGGGAGAGCGTGTGTGTGAGGGAGTGTGTGTGTGTGAGGGAGAGTGTGTGTGTGAGGGAGAGCGTGTGAGTGAGGCAGAGTGTGTGTGTGAGGCAGAGTGTGTGTGTGAGGGAGAGTGTGTGTGAGGGAGAGAGTGTGTGTGAGGGAGAGCGTGTGAGTGAGGCAGAGTGTGTGTGTGAGGCAGAGTGTGTGTGTGAGGGAGAGTGTGTGTGTGAGGGAGAGCGTGTGAGTGAGGCAGAGTGTGTGTGTGAGGCAGAGTGTGTGTGTGAGGGAGAGTGTGTGTGAGGGAGAGAGTGTGTGTAAGGGAGAGAGTGTGTGTGAGGCAGAGTGTGTGTGTGAGGGAGAGTGTGTGTGTGAGGGAGAGTGTGTGTGTGAGGGAGAGTGTGTGTGTGAGGGAGAGTGTGTGTGTGAGCGAGAGTGTGTGTGTGAGGGAGTGTGTGTGTGTGAGGGAGAGTGTGGGTGTGAGGGAGAGAGTGTGTGTGAGGGAGAGTGTGTGTGTGAGGGAGAGTGTGTGTGTGAGGGAGAGTGTGTGTGTGAGGGAGAGTGTGTGTGAGGGAGAGTGTGGGTGTGAGGGAGAGAGTGTGTGTGAGGGAGAGTGTGTGTGTGAGGGAGAGTGTGTGTGTGAGGCAGAGTGTGTGTGCAAGTGAGAGCCTGTGTGTGAGGCAGAGTGTGTGTGTGTGAGGCAGAGTGTGTGTGTGTGAGGGAGAGTGTGTGTGTGTGAGTGAGAGTGTGTGTGTGTGAGGGAGTGTGTGTGTGTGAGGCAGAGTGTGTGTGAGGGAGAGTGTGTGTGTGAGGGAGAGTGTGTGTGTGTGAGGGAGAGTGTGTGTGTGAGGCAGAGTGTGTGTGTGAGGGAGAGTGTGTGTGTGAGGGAGAGTGTGAGTGTGAGGCAGAGTGTGTGTGAGGGAGAGTGTGTGTGTGAGGGAGAGTGTGTGTGTGTGAGGGAGAGTGTGTGTGTGAGGGAGAGTGTGTGTGTGAGGGAGAGTGTGTGTGTGAGGCAGAGTGTGTGTGAGGGAGAGTGTGTGTGTGAGGGAGAGTGTGTGTGTGTGAGGGAGAGTGTGTGTGTGAGGGAGAGTGTGTGTGTGAGGGAGAGTGTGTGTGTGAGGGAGAGTGTGTGTGTGAGGGAGAGTGTGTGTGTGAGGGAGAGTGTGTGTGTGAGGCAGAGTGTGTGTGTGAGGCAGAGTGTGTGTGTGAGGCAGAGTGTGTGTGTGAGGCAGAGTGTGTGTGTGAGGGAGGGTGTGTGTGTGAGGGAGAGTGTGTGTGTGAGGGAGAGTGTGTGTGTGAGGCAGAGTGTGTGTGTGAGGGAGAGTGTGTGTGTGAGGCAGAGTGTGTGTGTGAGGGAGAGTGTGTGTGTGAGGGAGAGAGTGTGTGTGAGGCAGAGTGCGTGTGTGAGGGAGAGTGTGTGTGTGAGGGAGAGCGTGTGTGTGAGGGAGAGAGTGTGTGTGAGGGAGAGTGTGTGTGTGAGGGAGAGAGTGTGTGTGAGGGAGAGTGTGTGTGTGAGGGAGAGTGTGTGTGTGAGGCAGAGTGCGTGTGTGAGGGAGAGTGTGTGTGTGAGGGAGAGAGTGTGTGTGAGGGAGGGTGTGTGTGTGAGGGAGAGTGTGTGTGTGAGGGAGAGTGTGTGTGTGAGGCACAGTGTGTGTGTGAGGGAGAGTGTGTGTGTGAGGCAGAGTGTGTGTGTGAGGGCGAGTGTGTGTGTGAGGGAGAGTGTGTGTGTGAGGGATTATGTGTGTGTGAGGGAGAGCGTGTGTGTGAGGGAGAGTGTGTGTGTGAGGGAGAGTGTGTGTGTGAGGGAGAGTGTGTGTGTGAGGGAGAGTGTGTGTGTGAGGGAGAGTGTGTGTGTGAGGGAGAGTGTGTGTGTGAGGGAGAGTGTGTGTGAGGGAGAGTGTGTGTGTGAGGCAGAGTGTGTGTGTGAGGGAGAGTGTGTGTGTGAGGGAGAGTGTGTGTGTGAGGGAGAGAGTGTGTGTGAGGGAGAGCGTGTGTGTGAGGGAGAGTGTGTGTGTGAGGGAGAGAGTGTGTGTGAGGGAGAGCGTGTGTGTGTGTGTGTGAGGGAGAGCGTGTGTTTGTGGAAGAGCGTGTGTGTGAGGGAGAGTGTGTGTGTGAGGGAGAGAGTGTGTGTGAGGGAGAGCGTGTGTGTGAGGGAGAGTGTGTGTGTGAGGGAGAGAGTGTGTGTGAGGGAGAGCGTGTGTGTGAGGGAGAGTGTGTGTGTGAGGGAGAGAGTGTGTGTGAGGGAGAGCGTGTGTGTGAGGGAGAGTGTGTGTGTGAGGGAGAGAGTGTGTGTGAGGGAGAGCGTGTGTGTGTGTGTGTGAGGGAGAGTGTGTGTGTGAGGAAGAGCGTGTGTGTGAGGGAGAGTGTGTGTGTGAGGCAGAGTGTGTGTGTGAGGGAGAGTGTGTGTGTGAGGCAGAGTGTGTGTGTGAGGCAGAGTTTGTGTGTGAGGGAGAGTGTGTGTGTGAGGGAGAGTGTGTGTGTGAGGGAGAGTGTGTGTGTGAGGCAGAGTGTGTGTGTGAGGGAGAGTGTGTGTGTGAGGCAGAGTTTGTGTGTGAGGGAGAGTGTGTGAGTGAGGCAGAGTTTGTGTGTGAGGGAGAGTGTGTGTGTGAGGGAGAGTGTGTGTGTGAGGGAGAGTGTGTGTGTGAGGCAGAGTTTGTGTGTGAGGGAGAGTGTGTGTGTGAGGAAGAGCGTGTGTGTGAGGGAGAGAGTGTGTGTGAGGGTGAGTGTGTGTGTGAGGGAGAGTGTGTGTGTGAGGGAGAGTTTGTGTGTGAGGGAGAGCGTGTGTGTGTGTGTGTGAGGGAAGTGTGTGTGTGAGGGAGAGTGTGTGTGTGAGGGAGAGCGTGTGTGTGAGGCAGAGTGTGTGTGAGGGAGAGTGTGTGTGTGAGGGAGAGAGTGTGTGTGAGGGAGAGCGTGTGTGTGAGGCAGAGTGTGTGTGAGGGAGAGTGTGTGTGTGAGGCAGAGTGTGTGTGTGAGGGAGAGTGTGTGTGTGAGGGAGAGTGTGTGTGTGAGGGAGAGCGTGTGTGTGAGGCAGAGTGTGTGTGAGGGAGAGTGTGTGTGTGAGGCAGAGTGTGTGTGTGAGGGAGAGTGTGTGTGTGAGGGAGAGTGTGTGTGTGAGGGAGAGTGTGTGTGTGAGGGAGAGTGTGTGTGTGAGGGAGAGTTTGTGTGTGAGGGAGAGTGTGTGTGTGAGGGAGAGAGTGTGTGTGATGGAGAGCGTGTGTGTGAGGGAGAGTGTGTGTGTGAGCGAGAGAGTGTGTGTGAGGGAGAGTGTGTGTGTGAGGGAGAGCGTGTGTGTGAGGAAGAGCGTGTGTGTGAGGGAGAGTGTGTGTGTGAGGGAGAGTGTGTGTGTGAGGCAGAGTTTGTGTGTGAGGGAGAGTGTGTGTGTGAGGGAGAGTGTGTGTGTGAGGGAGAGTGTGTGTGTGAGGCAGAGTTTGTGTGTGAGGGAGAGTGTGTGTGTGAGGAAGAGCGTGTGTGTGAGGGAGAGAGTGTGTGTGAGGGTGAGTGTGTGTGTGAGGCAGAGTTTGTGTGTGAGGGAGAGCGTGTGTGTGTGTGTGTGAAGGAAGTGTGTGTGTGAGGGAGAGTGTGTGTGTGAGGGAGACTGTGTGTGTGAGGGAGAGTTTGTGTGTGAGGGAGAGTGTGTGTGTGAGGGAGAGAGTGTGTGTGAGGGAGAGCGTGTGTGTGAGGCAGAGTGTGTGTGAGGGAGAGTGTGTGTGTGAGGCAGAGTGTGTGTGTGAGGGAGAGTGTGTGTGTGAGGGAGAGTGTGTGTGTGAGGGAGAGAGTGTGTGTGAGGAAGAGCGTGTGTGTGAGGGAGAGAGTGTGTGTGAGGGTGAGTGTGTGTGTGAGGGAGAGTGTGTGTGTGAGGGAGTGTGTGTGTGAGGGAGAGCGTGTGTGTGAGGGAGTGTGTGTGTGTGAGGGAGAGTGTGTGTGTGAGGCAGAGTGTGTGTGTGAGGGAGAGCGTGTGAGTGAGGCAGAGTGTGTGTGTGAGGGAGAGTGTGTGTGTGAGGGAGAGTGTGTGTGTGAGGGAGAGAGTGTGTGTGAGGCAGAGTGTGTGTGTGAGGCAGAGTGTGTGTGTGAGGGAGAGAGTGTGTGTGAGGCAGAGTGTGTGTGTGAAGGAGTGTGTGTGTGTGAGGGAGAGAGTGTGTGTGAGGGAGAGTGTGTGTGTGAGGGAGAGCGTGTGTGTGAGGGAGAGCGTGTGTGTGAGGGAGAATGTGTGTGTGAGGCAGAGTGTGTGTGTGAGGCAGAGTGTGTGTGTAAGGGAGTGTGTGTGTGTGAGGGAGAGTGTGTGTGTGTGAGGGAGAGTGTGTGTGTGAGGCAGAGTGTGTGTGAGGGAGAGTGTGTGTGTGAGGGAGAGTGTGTGTGTGTGAGGGAGAGTGTGTGTGTGAGGCAGAGTGTGTGTGAGGGAGAGTGTGTGTGTGAGGGAGAGTGTGTGTGTGAGGGAGAGTGTGTGTGAGGGAGAGTGTGTGTGTGAGGGAGAGTGTGTGTGTGTGAGGGAGAGTGTGTGTGTGAGGCAGAGTGTGTGTGAGGGAGAGTGTGTGTGTGAGGGAGAGTGTGTGTGTGAGGCAGAGTGTGTGTGAGGGAGAGTGTGTGTGTGAGGGAGAGTGTGTGTGTGTGAGGCAGAGTGTGTGTGTGAGGCAGAGTGTGTGTGTGAGGGAGAGTGTGTGTGTGAGGCAGAGTGTGTGTGTGAGGCAGAGTTTGTGTGTGAGGGAGAGAGGGAGAGAGTGTGTTTGAAGGAGAGTGTGTGTGTGAGGGAGAGTGTGTGTGTGAGGGAGAGAGGGAGAGAGTGTGTTTGAAGGAGAGTGTGTGTGTGAGGGAGAGTGTGTGAGAGAGAGAGTGTGTGAGGGAGAGTGTGTGTGTGAGGCAGAGTGTGTGTGTGAGGGAGAGTGTGTGTGTGAGGGAGAGTGTGTGTGTGAGGCAGAGTTTGTGTGTGAGGGAGAGTGTGTGTGTGAGGGAGTGTGTGTGTGTGAGGGAGAGAGTGTGTGTGAGGGAGAGTGTGTGTGTGAGGGAGAGTGTGTGTGTGAGGGAGAGTGTGTGTGTGTGAGGGAGAGTGTGTGTGTGAGGGAGAGTGTGTGTGTGAGGGAGAGTGTGTGTGTGAGGGAGAGTGTGTGTGTGAGGGAGAGTGTGTGTGAGGGAGAGTTTGTGTGTGAGGGATAGTGTGTGTGTGAGGGAGAGTTTGTGTGTGAGGCAGAGTGTGTGTGTGAGGGAGAGCGTGTGTGTGTGTGTGTGTGAGGGAGAGCGTGTGTGTGAGGGAGAGTGTGTGTGTGAGGGAGAGTGTGTGTGTGAGGCAGAGTGTGTGTGTGAGGGAGTGTGTGTGTGTGAGGGAGAGTGTGTGTGTGAGGCAGAGTGTGTGTGTGAGGCAGAGTGTGTGTGTGAGGCAGAGTGTGTGTGTGAGGGTGTGTGTGTGTGTGAGGGAGAGTGTGTGTGTGAGCGAGTGTGTGTGTGTGAGGGAGAGAGTGTGTGTGAGGCGGAGCGTGTGTGTGAGGGAGAGAGTGTGTGTGAGGGAGTGTGTGTGTGAGGGAGTGTGTGTGTGTGAGGGAGAGTGTGTGTGTGAGGCAGAGTGTGTGTGCAAGGGAGAGAGTGTGTGTGAGGCAGAGTGTGTGTGTGAGGGAGAGAGTGTGTGTGAGGGAGAGCGTGTGTGTGAGGGAGAGTGTGTGTGTGAGGGAGAGCGTGTGAGTGAGGCAGAGTGTGTGTGTGAGGGAGTGTGTGTGTGAGGGAGAGTGTGTGTGTGAGGGAGAGCGTGTGTGTGAGGGAGAGTGTGTGTGTGAGGGAGAGCGTGTGAGTGAGGCAGAGTGTGTGTGTGAGGGAGCGTGTGTGTGAGGGAGAGAGTGTGTGTGAGGGAGAGTGTGTGTGTGAGGGAGAGAGTGTGTGTGAGGGAGAGTGTGTGTGTGAGGGAGAGAGTGTGTGTGAGGGAGAGTGTGTGTGTGAGGGAGAGTGTGTGTGTGAGGCAGAGTGTGTGTGTGATGGAGAGTGTGTGTGTGAGGGAGAGAGTGTGTGTAAGGGAGAGAGTGTGTGTGAGGCAGAGTGTGTGTGTGAGGGAGAGAGTGTTTGTGAAGGAGAGTGTGTGTGTGAGGGAGAGTGTGTGTGTGAGGGAGAGTGTGTGTGTGAGGGAGAGTGTGTGTGTGAGGGAGAGAGTGTGTGTGAGGCAGAGTGTGTGTGTGAGGCAGAGTGTGTGTGTGAGGGAGAGTGTGTGTGAGGCAGAGTGTGTGTGTGAGGGAGTGTGTGTGTGTGAGGGAGAGAGTGTGTGTGAGGGAGAGTGTGTGTGTGAGCGAGAGTGTGTGTGTGACGGAGAGCGAGTGTGTGAGGGAGCGTGTGTGTGTGAGGGAGAGAGTGTGTGTGAGGGAGAGTGTGTGTGTGAGAGAGAGTGTGTGTGTGGGAGAGAATGTGTGTGTGAGGCAGAGTTTGTGTGAGGGAGAGTGTGTGTGTGTGAGGGAGAGTGTGTGTGTGAGGCAGAGTGTGTGTGTGTGAGGGAGAGTGTGTGTGTGAGGCAGAGTGTGTGTGAGGGAGAGTGTGTGTGTGAGGGAGAGTGTGTGTGTGTGAGGGAGAGTGTGTGTGTGTGAGGCAGAGTGTGTGTGTGTGAGGGAGAGTGTGTGTGTGAGGCAGAGTGTGTGTGAGGGAGAGTGTGTGTGTGAGTGAGAGTGTGTGTGTGTGAGGGAGTGTGTGTGTGTGAGGCAGAGTGTGTGTGTGAGGCAGAGTGTGTGTGTGTGTGTGTGAGGGAGAGCGTGTGTGTGAGAGAGAATGTGTGTGTGAGGCAGAGTGTGTGTGAGGGGGAGTGTGTGTGCAAGTGAGAGCCTGTGTGTGAGGGAGAGAGTGTGTGTGAGGGAGAGTGTGTGTGTGAGGGAGAGCGTGTGTGTGTGTGTGTGAGGGAGAGCGTGTGTGTGAGGCAGAGTGTGTGTGTGAGTGAGAGTGTGTGTGTGAGGGAGAGTGTGTGTGTGAGGGAGAGTGTGTGTGTGAGGGAGAGTGTGTGTGTGAGGGAGAGTTTGTGTGTGAGGGAGAGTGTGTGTGTGAGGAAGAGCGTGTGTGTGAGGGAGAGAGTGTGTGTGAGGGTGAGTGTGTGTGTGAGGCAGAGTTTGTGTGTGAGGGAGAGCGTGTGTGTGTGTGTGTGAGGGAAGTGTGTGTGTGAGGGAGAGTGTGTGTGTGAGGGAGAGTGTGTGTGTGAGGGAGAGTGTGTGTGTGAGGGAGAGTTTGTGTGTGAGGGAGAGTGTGTGTGTGAGGGAGAGAGTGTGTGTGAGGGAGAGCGTGTGTGTGAGGCAGAGTGTGTGTGAGGGAGAGTGTGTGTGTGAGGCAGAGTGTGTGTGTGAGGGAGAGTGTGTGTGTGAGGGAGAGTGTGTGTGTGAGGGAGAGAGTGTGTGTGAGGAAGAGCGTGTGTGTGAGGGAGAGAGTGTGTGTGAGGGTGAGTGTGTGTGTGAGGGAGAGTGTGTGTGTGAGGGAGTGTGTGTGTGAGGGAGAGCGTGTGTGTGAGGGAGTGTGTGTGTGTGAGGGAGAGTGTGTGTGTGAGGCAGAGTGTGTGTGTGAGGGAGAGCGTGTGAGTGAGGCAGAGTGTGTGTGTGAGGGAGAGTGTGTGTGTGAGGGAGAGTGTGTGTGTGAGGGAGAGAGTGTGTGTGAGGCAGAGTGTGTGTGTGAGGCAGAGTGTGTGTGTGAGGGAGAGAGTGTGTGTGAGGCAGAGTGTGTGTGTGAAGGAGTGTGTGTGTGTGAGGGAGAGTGTGTGTGTGAGGGAGAGTGTGTGTGTGAGGGAGAGAGTGTGTGTGAGGGAGAGTGTGTGTGTGAGGGAGAGCGTGTGTGTGAGGGAGAGCGTGTGTGTGAGGGAGAATGTGTGTGTGAGGCAGAGTGTGTGTGTGAGGCAGAGTGTGTGTGTGAGGGAGTGTGTGTGTGTGAGGGAGAGTGTGTGTGTGAGGGAGAGTGTGTGTGTGTGAGGGAGAGTGTGTGTGAGGCAGAGTGTGTGTGAGGGAGAGTGTGTGTGTGAGGGAGAGTGTGTGTGTGTGAGGGAGAGTGTGTGTGTGAGGCAGAGTGTGTGTGAGGGAGAGTGTGTGTGTGAGGGAGAGTGTGTGTGTGAGGGAGAGTGTGTGTGTGAGGCAGAGTGTGTGTGAGGGAGAGTGTGTGTGTGAGGGAGAGTGTGTGTGTGTGAGGGAGAGTGTGTGTGTGAGGCAGAGTGTGTGTGAGGGAGAGTGTGTGTGTGAGGGAGAGTGTGTGTGTGAGGCAGAGTGTGTGTGAGGGAGAGTGTGTGTGTGAGGGAGAGTGTGTGTGTGTGAGGGAGAGTGTGTGTGTGAGGCAGAGTGTGTGTGAGGGAGAGTGTGTGTGTGAGGGAGAGTGTGTGTGTGAGGCAGAGTGTGTGTGAGGGAGAGTGTGTGTGTGAGGGAGAGTGTGTGTGTGTGAGGCAGAGTGTGTGTGTGAGGCAGAGTGTGTGTGTGAGGGAGAGTGTGTGTGTGAGGCAGAGTGTGTGTGTGAGGCAGAGTTTGTGTGTGAGGGAGAGAGGGAGAGAGTGTGTTTGAAGGAGAGTGTGTGTGTGAGGGAGAGTGTGTGTGTGAGGGAGAGAGGGAGAGAGTGTGTTTGAAGGAGAGTGTGTGTGTGAGGGAGAGTGTGTGAGAGAGAGAGTGTGTGAGGGAGAGTGTGTGTGTGAGGCAGAGTGTGTGTGTGAGGGAGAGTGTGTGTGTGAGGGAGAGTGTGTGTGTGAGGCAGAGTTTGTGTGTGAGGGAGAGTGTGTGTGTGAGGGAGTGTGTGTGTGTGAGGGAGAGAGTGTGTGTGAGGGAGAGTGTGTGTGTGAGGGAGAGTGTGTGTGTGACGGAGAGCGAGTGTGTGAGGGAGAGTGTGTGTGTGAGGGAGAGTGTGTGTGTGAGGGAGAGTGTGTGTGTGAGGGAGAGTGTGTGTGTGTGAGGGAGAGTGTGTGTGTGAGGGAGAGTGTGTGTGTGAGGGAGAGTGTGTGTGTGAGGGAGAATGTGTGTGTGAGGGAGAGTGTGTGTGAGGGAGAGTGTGGGTGTGAGGGAGAGTTTGTGTGTGAGGGATAGTGTGTGTCTGAGGGAGAGTGTGTGTCTGAGGGAGAGTGTGTGTGTGAGGGAGAGTGTGTGTGTGAGGGAGAGTGTGTGTGTGTGAGGGAGAGTGTGTGTGTGAGGGAGAGTGTGTGTGTGAGGGAGAGTGTGTGTGTGAGGGAGAGTGTGTGTGTGAGGGAGAGTGTGTGTGTGAGGGAGAGTGTGTGTGTGAGGGAGTGTGTGTGTGAGGGAGAGTGTGTGTGTGAGGGAGAGTGTGTGTGTGAGGGAGAGTTGTGTGTGAGGCAGAGTGTGTGTGTGAGGGAGAGCGTGTTGAGGTTGTGTGTGTGAGGGAGAGCGTGTGTGTGAGGAGAGTGTGTGTGTGAGGGAGAGTGTGTGTGTGAGGCAGAGTGTGTGTGTGAGGCAGAGTGTGTGTGTGAGGGAGTGTGTGTGTGTGAGGGAGAGAGTGTGTGTGAGGGAGTGTGTGTGTGAGGGAGAGTGTGTGTGTGAGGCAGAGTGTGTGTGTGAGGCAGAGTGTGTGTGTGAGGGTGTGTGTGTGTGTGAGGGAGAGAGTGGTGTGTGAGGGGAGAGTGTGTGTGAGGCGGAGCGTGTGTGTGAGGTGTGTGTGGGTGGTGTGTGTGAGGGAGTGTGTGAGTGGAGAGTGTGTGTGAGGGTGAGTGTGTGTGTGAGGGAGAGTGTGTGTGTGAGGGAGTGTGTGTGTGAGGGAGAGCGTGTGTGTGAGGGAGTGTGTGTGTGTGAGGGAGAGTGTGTGTGTGAGGCAGAGTGTGTGTGCAAGGGAGAGAGTGTGTGTGAGGCAGAGTGTGTGTGTGAGGGAGAGAGTGTGTGTGAGGGAGAGCGTGTGTGTGAGGGAGAGTGTGTGTGTGAGGGAGAGCGTGTGAGTGAGGCAGAGTGTGTGTGTGAGGGAGTGTGTGTGTGAGGGAGAGAGTGTGTGTGAGGGAGAGTGTGTGTGTGGAGGGAGAGTGTGTGTGTGAGGGAGAGAGTGTGTGTGAGGGAGAGTGTGTGTGTGAGGGAGAGAGTGTGTGTGAGGGAGAGTGTGTGTGTGAGGGAGAGAGTGTGTGTGAGGGAGAGTGTGTGTGTGAGGGAGAGTGTGTGTGTGAGGGAGAGTGTGTGTGAGGGAGCGTGTGTGTGTGAGGGAGAGAGTGTGTGTGAGGGAGAGCGTGTGAGTGAGGCAGCGTGTGTGTGTGAGGCAGAGTGTGTGTGTGAGGGAGAGAGTGTGTGTGAGGGAGAGTGTGTGTGTGAGGGAGAGTGTGTGTGTGAGGCAGAGTGTGTGTGTGAGGGAGAGAGTGTGTGTGAGGGAGAGTGTGTGTGTGAGGGAGAGTGTGTGTGTGAGGGAGAGTGTGTGTGTGAGGGAGAGAGTGTGTGTGATGGAGAGTGTGTGTGTGAGGGAGAGAGTGTGTGTGAGGGAGAGAGTGTTTGTGAAGGAGAGTGTGTGTGTGAGGGAGAGTGTGTGTGTGAGGGAGAGTGTGTGTGTGAGGGAGAGTGTGTGTGTGAGGGAGAGAGTGTGTGTGAGGCAGAGTGTGTGTGTGAGGGAGAGTGTGTGTGAGGCAGAGTGTGTGTGTGAGGGAGTGTGTGTGTGTGAGGGAGAGAGTGTGTGTGAGGGAGAGTGTGTGTGTGAGCGAGAGTGTGTGTGTGACGGAGAGCGAGTGTGTGAGGGAGCGTGTGTGTGTGAGGGAGAGTGCGTGTGTGAGGGAGAGTGTGTGTGAGGGAGAGTGTGTGTGCAAGTGAGAGCCTGTGTGTGAGGGAGAGAGTGTGTGTGAGGGAGAGTGTGTGTGTGAGAGAGAGTGTGTGTGTGGGAGAGAATGTGTGTGTGAGGCAGAGTTTGTGTGAGGGAGAGTGTGTGTGTGTGAGGGAGAGTGTGTGTGTGTGAGGCAGAGTGTGTGTGTGTGAGGGAGAGTGTGTGTGTGAGGCAGAGTGTGTGTGAGGGAGAGTGTGTGTGAGGGAGAGTGTGTGTGTGTGAGTGAGAGTGTGTGTGTGTGAGGGAGTGTGTGTGTGTGAGGCAGAGTGTGTGTGTGAGGCAGAGTGTGTGTGTGTGTGTGTGAGGGAGAGCGTGTGTGTGAGAGAGAATGTGTGTGTGAGGCAGAGTGTGTGTGTGAGGGAGAGAGTGTGTGTGAGGGAGAGTGTGTGTGTGAGGGAGAGTGTGTGTGTGAGGCAGAGTGTGTGTGAGGCAGAGTGTGTGTGTGAGGGAGAGTGTGTGTG
>NW_027251881.1:0-35118 GCF_044704955.1 Pristiophorus japonicus
AAATGAGAAAAATATGAGAAAAAATAAGAAAAAATAAGGAGAAAATGAGAAAAACTGAGTAAAACTGAGAAAATATGAGAAAAACTGAGAAAAAAATGTGAAAAAATGAGACAAAATGAGAAAAACAGAAAAATGAGAAAAATGAGAAACCTGCGAACAAAGGAGCAAAACAGAACAAATGACAAGAACAGAAAAACAGAGAAATACTGAGAAAATTAGAAAAACTGAGAAAAACTGAGAAAAATTGGAAAAAATGAGACAAATGAGAAAAACTGAGAACAAATGGAAAAAAATGAGACAAAATGAGAAAAATTGTGAAAAACTTGGAACTGAGAAAAAATGTGAAAAAATAAGAATAAATGAGAAAACCTGAGAAAAATGAGAACATCTGAGAAAAACTGCAACCAAATGAGCAAAACAGAACAAATGAAAAGAACAAGAAAACTGAGAGAAACAGAAAATCAAATTAGAAAAAATGAGAAAAAATGAGAAAACTGAGAAAATGTGAAAAACTGAGAAAAAAATCTGAAAAATGAGACAAAAAGAGAAAAAATGAGAAGAACTGAGAAAAAATGAGAAAAAACGGAGAAAAATGAGAAAAACTGTTAAAAAATGAGAAAAAATGAGAAAAAATGAGAAAAGCTTTTAAAAAATGAGAAAAAAATGAGAAGAACTGAGAAAAATGAGAACATCTGAGAAAAACTGCAACCAAATGAGCAAAACAGAACAAATGAAAAGAACAGAAAAACTGAGAGAAACAGAAAATCAAATTAGAAAAAATGAGAGAAATGAGAAAAACAGAAAAAATGTGAAAAAATGAAACAAAATGAGAAAAATAGTGAAAAACTGAGAACTGAGAAAAAATGTGAAAAATAAAAATAAATGAGAAAACCTGAGAAAAAATGAGAACATCTGAGAAAAACTGCAAACAAATGACCAAAAGAGAACAAATGAAAAGAACAGAAAAACTGAGAGAAACAGAAAATCAAATGAGAAAAACTGAGAAAAACAGAGAAAAATGGAAAAACAGGGCGTAAATGAGAAAAACTGAGAAAAAATGAGACACATAGAGAAAAATTGCAAAAAACGGAGAAAAATGTCAAAAACTGAGAAAAAATGTCAAAAAATAAGACAAAAAGAGAAAATTTGCGAAAACTGAGAAAAAAATGAGAAAAAATAAAGAATAAATGAGAAAACCTGAGAAAAAATGAGAACATCTGAGAAAAACTGCAACCAAATGAGCAAAACAGAACAAATGAAAAGAACAGAAAAACTGAGAGAAACAGAAAATCAAATGAGAAAAACTGAGAAAAAATGAGAACAAATGAGAAAAACTGAGAAAAAATGAAGAAAAATGAGAAAAACTGAGAAAAATGAGAAAAAATTAGTATTGAGAAAAACTGAGTAAAACTGAGAAAAATTGAGAAAAACTGAGAAAAAATGAGAAAAAATGAGAAAAGCTGTTAAAAAATGAGAAAAAATGAGAAGAACTGAGAAAAAATGAGAAAAACGGAGAAAAAATGAGAAAAACTGTTAAAAAATGAGAAAAAATTAGAAAAAATGAGAAAAGCTGTTAAAAAATGAGAAAAAAATGAGAAGAACTGAGAAAAAATGAGCAAAACTGAGACAAAATTAGAAAAATTGTGAAAAACTGAGAACTGAGAAAAAATGTGAAAAAATAAGAATAAATGAGAAAACCTGAGAAAAAATGAGAACATCTGAGAAAAACTGCAACCAAATGAGCAAAACAGAACAAATGAAAAGAACAGAAAACTGAGAGAAAACAGAAAATCAAATTAGAAAAAAATGAGAAAAAATGAGAAAAACTGAGAAAAATGTGAAAAACTGAGAAAAAAATCTGAAAAAAATGAGACAAAAAGAGAAAAAATGAGAAAAACTGACAAAAACTGAGCAAAACTGAGAAAAAATGAGACACACAGAGAAAAAATTGCGAAAACTGAGAAAATGTGAAAAACTGAGAAAAAATGTCAAAAAATAAGACAAAAAGAGAAAAATTGCGAAAACTGAGAAAAAATGAGCAAAAATGAGAAAAACTGCGAAAAATGAGAAAAATTGCGAACAAATGAGAAAAACTGGGAACAAATGAGAAAAACAGAAAAATTGGATAAAACAATGAGAAAACTGAGAAAATGTGAAAAACTGAGAAAAAATCTGAAAAAATGAGACAAAAAGAGAAAAAATGAGGAAAACTGACAAAAAACTGAGAAAAACTGAGAAAAAATGTAAAAAATGTAAAACTGCGAAAATACCAGTAAAAAGGCGGAATACTGCGAAAAAATGCGAAAAAATGAGAAAAACTGGGAACAAATGAGAAAAACAGAAAAATTGGATAAAACAAACGAGAAAAACTGAGAAAAACAGAGAAAAACAAATGTGAAAAACTGAGAAAAACAAATGTGAAAAAACTGACCAAAACAAATGAGAAAAACTGAGGAACACAAATGAGAAAAACTGAAAAAATCTGAGAAAAACAACGAAAAACTGATAAAAAGAACGAAAAAATCTAAGAAAAAGTGAAAAACAGGAAAAAACAGGAAAAAATGAGAAAAATTGAGAAACAATGAGAAAAGCAGAGTAAATGAGAAAAAATGAGAAAAATGAGACAAAGAGAGAAAAATTGCAAAAAACTGAGAAAAATGTAAAAAACTGAGAAAAAATGTCAAAAAATAAGACAAAAAGAGAAAAGTTGCGAAAATGGAGAAAAAAATGAGAAAAAATGTGAAAAAATGAGAAAAACTGAGAAAAATGTGAAAAAATGAGAAACAAATGTGAAAAAATGAGACAAAAAGAGAAAAAATGAGAAAACCTGACAAAAAATGAGAAAAAACTGAGAAAAAAATTAGAAAAAATGAGGAAAAATGAGAAAAAATGATAAAAAATGAGAGAAATGAGAAAAACAGAAAAAATGTGAAAAAATGAAACAAAATGAGAAAAATAGTGAAAAACTGAGAACTGAGAAAAAATGTGAAAATAAAAATAAATGAGAAAACCTGAGAAAAAATGAGAACATCTGAGAAAAACTGCAAACAAATGAGCAAAAGAGAACAAATGAAAAGAACAGAAAAACTGAGAGAAACAGAAAATCAAATGAGAAAAACTGAGAAAAACAGAGAAAAAATGGGAAAAACAGAGCGTAAATGAGAAAAACTGAGAAAAATGAGACACATAGAGAAAAATTGCAAAAAACGGAGAAAAATGTCAAAAACTGAGAAAAAATGTCAAAAAATAAGACAAAAAGAGAAAATTTGCGAAAACTGAGAAAAAAATGAGAAAAAATAAGAATAAATGAGAAAACCTGAGAAAAAATGAGAACATCTGAGAAAAACTGCAACCAAATGAGCAAAACAGAACAATGAAAAGAACAGAAAAACTGAGAGAAACAGAAAATCAAATGAGAAAAACTGAGAAAAAAATGAGAAAAAATGAGAAAAAATGAGAAAAACTGAGAAAAATGTGAAAATCTGAGAAAAAAATCTGAAAAATGAGACAAAAAGAGAAAAAATGAGAAAAACTGACAAAAACTGAGCAAAACTGAGAAAAATGAGACACATAGAGAAAAATTGCGAAAAACTGAGAAAAATGTGAAAAACTGAGAAAAAATGTCAAAAAATAAGACAAAAAGAGAAAAATTGCGAAAACTGAGAAAAAATGAGCAAAAATGAGAAAAACTGCGAAAAAATGAGAAAAATTGCGAACAAATGAGAAAAACTGGGAACAAATGAGAAAAAACAGAAAAATTGGATAAAACAAATGAGAAAAACTGAGAAAAATGTGAAAAACTGAGAAAAAATTCTGAAAAATGAGACAAAAAGAGAAAAAATGAGGAAAACTGACAAAAACTGAGAAAAACTGAGAAAAATGTAAAAAATGTAAAACTGCGAAAATATCAGTAAAAGGCGAAAAACTGCGAAAAAATGCGAACAAATGAGAAAAACTGGGAACAAATGAGAAAAACAGAAAAATTGGATAAAACAAACGAGAAAAACTGAGAAAAACAGAAAAACAGAGAATCTGAGAAAAACAACGAAAACAACTAAGAAAAATTGAAAAACAAGAAAAACTGAGAAAAATTGAGAAAAACTGAAAAACTGACAAAAAATGTGAAGAAATGAGAAAAAAATGAGAAAAAAATGAGAAAAACGAGAAAATCTGAGCATGAGAAACAATGAAAAAATGAGAAAAAATGAGGAAAACTGAAAAACTGAGAAAAAAGTGAAGAAATTAGACAAAATGAGAAAAATTGAGAAAAACAAAAAAAAATGAGAACATCTGAGAAAAACTGCAAACAATTGAGCAAAACAGAACAAAGGACAAGAACAGAAAAACTGAGAAAAACAGAAAAACAAATGACAAAATCTGAGAAAAATTAGAAAAAATGAGGAAAAATTAGAAAAACTGAGAAAAACTGATAAAAACTGATGAAATATGAGACAAAATGAGAAATACTGATAAAAAATGAGAAAAAATGATAAAAACTGAGAAAAAATGTGAAAACAAAAATGAAAAAAATTAGAAAATCTGAGAAAACTGAGAAAAAATGTAAAAGTTGAGAATAAATGCTAAAAACAGAGAAAAAATCAGCAAAGGGAGAACTGATGAAAAATGAGAAAAACTGAGCAAAAAATTAGAAACAATGAGGAAAAATGAGAAAAACTGAGAAAAACTGATAAAAAAATGAGAGAAATGAGAAAAACAGAAAAAATGTGAAAATGAGACAAAATGAGAAAAATAGTGAAAAACTGAGAACTGAGAAAAAATGTGAAAAATTAAAATAAATGAGAAAACCTGAGAAAAAATGAGAACATCTGAGAAAAACTGCAAACAAATGAGCAAAAGAGAACAAATGAAAAGAACAGAAAAACTGAGAGAAACAGAAAATCAAATGAGAAAAACTGAGAAAAACAGAGAAAAAATGGGAAAAACAGAGCGTAAATGAGAAAAACTGAGAAAAAATGAGACACATAGAGAAAAATTGCAAAAAACGGAGAAAAATGTCAAAAACTGAGAAAAAATGTCAAAAAATAAGACAAAAGAGAAAAATTGCGAAAACTGAGAAAAAAATGAGAAAAATAAGAATAAATGAGAAAACCTGAGAAAAAATGAGAACATCTGAGAAAAACTGCAACCAAATGAGCAAAACAGAACAAATGAAAAGAACAGAAAAACTGAGAAAACAGAAAACAAATGAGAAAAACTGAGAAAAACAAATGAGAAAAAATGAGAAAAAACGAGGAAAAACTGTGAAAAAACGAGAAAAAATGAGAAAAGTGTTAAAAAATGAGAAAAAATGAGAAAAACTGAGAATTAAATGTGAAAAACGGAGAAAAAATGTGATAAAATGAGACAAAATGAGAAAAACTGAGAAAAAACGAGAAATCTCAGAATTGAGTAAAAATGATAAAAAGTGAGAAAACTGAGAAAAAATTTGAAAAAATGAGACAAAATGAGAAAAATGAGAAAATCTGCAAACAAATGAGCAAAACAGAACAAATGACAAGAACAGAAAAACAGAGAAATACTGAGACAAAATGAGAAAACCTGAGAAAAACTGAGAAAAACAAATGAGAAAAATGAGAAAACTCAGCAAAAATGAGAAAATCTGAATGGGAAAAATGAGAAAAACTGAGAAAAAATTAGGAAAAACTGAGAAAAAACGAGAAAAATTGAAAAAAGCTGTCAAAAAATGAGAAAAAATGAGAAGAACTGAGAAAAAATGAGAAAAACTGAGAAAAAATGTGAAAAATGAGACAAAATGAGAAAAACTGAGAAAAATGAGAAAAATGAGAAAACCTGCGAACAAAGGAGCAAAACAGAAAAAATGACAAGAACAGAAAAACAGAGAAATACTGAGAAAAATTAGAAAAACTGAGAAAAACTGAGAAAAAATTGGAAAAAATGAGACAAATGAGAAAACTGAGAACAAATGGGAAAAAAATGAGACAAAATGAGAAAAATTGAGAAAAACTTGAGAAAAATGAGAAAAATGAGAAAGACTGACAAAAATGTGAAAAAATGAAGACAAAATGAGAAAAACTGAGAAAAAATAAGAAAAAATAAGGAGAAAATGAGAAAAACTGAGTAAAACTGAGAAAATATGAGAAAAACTGAGAACAATGAGAACAAATGAGAAAAAATTGGTTAAAAAATGAGAAAAAATGAGAAAAACTGAGAAAAAATGTGAAAAAATGAGACAAAATGAGAAAAACTGAGAAAAAAATAAGAAAAAATAAGGAGAAAATGAGAAGAACTGTTAAAAAATGAGACAAACTGAGAAAAACTGAGAAAAAATGAGAAAAACTGAGAAAAAATGTGATAAAAGAGACAAAATGAGAAAAACTGAGAAAAAACGAGAAAATCTCACAATTGAGTAAAAATGAGAAAAAAATGAGAAAAAATGAAATGGGAAAAAAATGAGACAAAATGAGAAAAATGAGAAAAACTGACAAAAAATGTGAAAACATGAGACAAAATGAGAAAAACTGAGAAAAAATAAGAAAAAATAAGGAGAAAATGAGAAAAACTGAGTTAAAACTGAGAAAATATGAGAAAAACTGAGAAAAAATGAGAACAAATGAGAAAAACTGAGAAAAAATGAGACAAAATGAGAAAAATTGAGAAAAACTGAGAAAAATGAGAAAAATGAGAAAAACTGCGAACAAATGAGCAAAACAGAACAAATGACAAGAACAGAAAGACTGAGTAAAATTGAGAAAATATGAGAAAAACTGAGAAAAATGAGAAAAAATAAGAAAAGCTGTTAAAAAATGTGAAAAAGTGAGAAAAACTGAGAAAAACTGAGAAAAACAAATGAGAAAAAATGAGAAAACTCAGCAAAAATGAGAAAAACTGATAAATGGGAAAAAATGAGAAAAACTGAGAAAAAATGAGGAAAAACTCAGAAAAAACGAGAAAAAATGAAAACAGCTGTTAAAAAATGAGAAAAAATGAGAACTGAGACAAATGAGAAAACTGAGAAAAATTAAAAAAAATAAGGAGAAAATGAGAAAAACTGAGTAAAACTGAGAAAATATGAGAAAAACTGAGAAAAAATGAGAACAAATGAGAAAAACTGAGAAAAAATGAAGAAAAATGAGAAAACTGAGAAAAAATGAGAAAAAATTAGTATTGAGAAAAAACTGAGTAAAACTGAGAAAATGAGAAAAACTGAAAAAATGAGAAAAAATGAGAAAAACTGTTAAAAAATGAGACAAAATGAGAAAAATTGAGAAAAACTGAGAAAAATGAGAAAAATGAGAAAAACTGCGAACAAATGAGCAAAGCAGAACAAATGACAAGAACAGAAAGACTGAGCAAAATTGAGAAAATATGAGAAAAACTGAGAAAAAATGAGAAAAAATGAGAAAAGCTGTTAAAAAATGAGAAAAAATGAGAAGAACTGAGAAAAAATGAGCAAAACTGAGACAAAATGAGAAAAATTGTGAAAAACTGAAACTGAGAAAAAATGTGAAAAAATAAGAATAAATGAGAAAACCTGAGAAAAAATGAGAACATCTGAGAAAAACTGCAACCAAATGAGCAAAACAGAACAAATGAAAAGAACAGAAAAACTGAGAGAAACAGAAAATCAAATTAGAAAAAAATGAGAAAAAATGCGAAAAACTGAGAAAAATGGAAAACTGAGAAAAAATGTCAAAAAATAAGACAAAAAAGAGAAAAATTGCGAAAACTGAGAAAAAAAATGAGCAAAAATGAGAAAAACTGCGAAAAAATGAGAAAAATTGCGAACAAATGAGAAAAACTGGGAACAATTGAGAAAAACAGAAAAATTGGAAAAAACAAATGAGAAAAACTGAGAAAAATGTGAAAACTGAGAAAAAATCTGAAAAAATGAGACAAAAAGAGAAAAAATGAGGAAAACTGACAAAAACTGAGAAAAACTGAGAAAAAATGTAAAAAATGTAAAACTGCGAAAATATCAGTAAAAAGGCGGAAATACTGCGAAAAAATGCGAACAAATGAGAAAAACTGGGAACAAATGAGAAAAAGAAAAATTGGATAAAACAAATGAGAAAAACTGAGGAAAACAGAGAAAAACAAATGTGAAAAACTGAGAAAAACAAAATGTGAAAAACTGAGCAAAACAAATGAGAAAAACTGAGGAACACAAATGAGAAAAACTGAAGAAAATCTGAGAAAAACAACGAAAAACTGATAAAAAGAACGAAAAAATCTAAGAAAAAGTGAAAAACAGGAAAAAACAGGGAAAAAATGAGAAAAATTGAGAAACAATGAGAAAAGCAGAGTAAATGAGAAAAAATGAGAAAAAATAAGACAAAGAGAGAAAAATTGCGAAAAACTTGAGAAAAATGTAAAAAACTGAGAAAAAATGTCAAAAAATAAGACAAAAAGAGAAAAATTGCGAAAAATGGAGAAAAAAATGAGAAAAAATGAGAAAAATGAGAAAAACTGAGATAAATGTGAAAAAATGAGAAACAAATGTGAAAAAATGAGACAAAAAGAGAAAAAATGAGAAAAACTGACAAAAAATGAGAAAAACTGAGAAAAAAAATTAGAAAAAATCAGGAAAAATGAGGAAAACTGAGAAAAACTGATAAAAAAAATGAGAGAAATGAGAAAAACAGAAAACATGTGAAAAAATGAAACAAAATGAGAAAAATAGTGAAAAACTGAGAACTGAGAAAAAATTTGAAAAATAAAAATAAATGAGAAAACCTGAGAAAAAATGAGAACATCTGAGAAAAACTGCAAACAAATGAGCAAAAGAGAACCAATGAAAAGTACAGAAAAACTGAGAGAAACAGAAAATCAAATGAGAAAAACTGAGAAAAACAGAGAAAAAATGGGAAAAACAGAGCGTAAATGAGAAAAACTGAGAAAAAATGAGACACATAGAGAAAAATTGCAAAAAACGGAGAAAAATGTCAAAAACTGAGAAAAATGTCAAAAAATAAGACAAAAAGAGAAAAATTGCGAAAACTGAGAAAAAATGAGAAAAAATAAGAATAAATGAGAAAACCTGAGAAAAAATGAGAACATCTGAGAAAAACTGCAACCAAATGAGCAAAACAGAACAAATGAAAAGAACAGGAAAAACTGAGAAACAGAAAATCAAATGAGAAAAACTGAGAAAAACAAATGCGAAAAAATGAGAAAAAACGAGGAAAACTGTGAAAAAACGAGAAAAAATGAGAAAAGCTGTTAAAAAAATGAGAAAAAATGAGAAAAACTGAGAAAAAATGTGAAAAACGGAGAAAAAAATGTGATAAAATGAGACAAAATGAGAAAAACTGAGAAAAAACGAGAAAATCTCAGAATTGAGTAAAATGATAAAAAGTGAGAAAAACTGAGAAAAAATTTGAAAAAATGAGACAAAATGAGAAAATGAGAAAATCTGCAAACAAATGAGCAAAACAGAACAAATGACAAGAACAGAAAACAGAGAAATACTGAGACAAAATGAGAAAACCTGAGAAAAACTGAGAAAAACAAATGAGAAAAATGAGAAAACTCAGCAAAAATGAGAAAATCTGATGAATGGGAAAAAATGAGAAAAACTGAGAAAAAATTAGGAAAAACTGAGAAAAAACGAGAAAAAATGAAAAAGCTGTCAAAAAATGAGAAAAAATGAGAAGAACTGAGAAAAATGAGAAAAACTGAGAAAAAATGTGAAAAAATGAGACAAAATGAGAAAACTGAGAAAAATGAGAAAAATGAGAAAACCTGCGAACAAAGGAGCAAAACAGAACAAATGACAAGAACAGAAAAACAGAGAAATACTGAGAAAATTAGAAAAACTGAGAAAAACTGAGAAAAAATTGGAAAAAATGAGACAAATGAGAAAAACTGAGAACAAATGGGAAAAAAATGAGACAAAATGAGAAAAATTGAGAAAAACTTGAGAAAAATGAGAAAATGAGAAAGACTGACAAAAAATGTGAAAAAATGAGACAAAATGAGAAAAACTGAGAAAAAATAAGAAAAAATAAGGAGAAAATGAGAAAAACTGAGTAAAACTGAGAAAATATGAGAAAAACTGAGAACAATGAGAACAAATGAGAAAAACTGTTAAAAAATGAGAAAAAATGAGAAAAACTGAGAAAAAATGTGAAAAAATGAGACAAAATGAGAAAAACAGAAAAATGAGAAAAATGAGAAAACCTGCGAACAAAGGAGCAAAACAGAACAAATGACAAGAAGAAAAACAGAGAAATACTGAGAAAAATTAGAAAAACTGAGAAAAACTGAGAAAAATTGGAAAAAATGAGACAAATGAGAAAAACTGAGAACAAATGGGAAAAAAATGAGACAAAATGAGAAAAATTGTGAAAAACTTGGAACTGAGAAAAAATGTGAAAAAATAAGAATAAATGAGAAAACCTGAGAAAAAATGAGAACATCTGAGAAAAACTGCAACCAAATGAGCAAAACAGAACAAATGAAAAGAACAGAAAAACTGAGAGAAACAGAAAATCAAATTAGAAAAAATGAGAAAAAATGAGAAAAACTGAGAAAAATGTGAAAAACTGAGAAAAAAATCTGAAAAAATGAGACAAAAAGAGAAAAAATGAGAAGAACTGAGAAAAAATGAGAAAAACGGAGAAAAAATGAGAAAAACTGTTAAAAAATGAGAAAAAATGAGAAAAATGAGAAAAGCTGTTAAAAAATGAGAAAAATGAGAAGAACTGAGAAAAAATGAGAACATCTGAGAAAAACTGCAACCAAATGAGCAAAACAGAACAAATGAAAAGAACAGAAAAACTGAGAGAAACAGAAAATCAAATTAGAAAAAATGAGAGAAATGAGAAAAACAGAAAAAATGTGAAAAAATGAAACAAAATGAGAAAAATAGTGAAAAACTGAGAACTGAGAAAAAAATGTTGAAAAATAAAAATAAATGAGAAAACCTGAGAAAAAATGAGAACATCTGAGAAAAACTGCAAACAAATGACCAAAAGAGAACAAATGAAAAGAACAGAAAAACAGAGAGAAACAGAAAATCAAATGAGAAAAACTGAGAAAAACAGAGAAAAAATGGGAAAACAGAGCGTAAATGAGAAAAACTGAGAAAAAATGAGACACATAGAGAAAAATTGCAAAAAACGGAGAAAAAATGTCAAAAACTGAGAAAAATGTCAAAAAATAAGACAAAAAGAGAAAATTTGCGAAAACTGAGAAAAAAATGAGAAAAAATAAGAATAAATGAGAAAAACCTGAGAAAAAATGAGAACATCTGAGAAAAACTGCAACCAATGAGCAAAACAGAACAAATGAAAAGAACAGAAAAACTGAGAGAAACAGAAAATCAAATGAGAAAAACTGAGAAAAAATGAGAACAAATGAGAAAAACTGAGAAAAAATGAAGAAAAATGAGAAAAACTGAGAAAAAATGAGAAAAAATTAGTATTGAGAAAAACTGAGTAAAACTGAGAAAAATTGAGAAAAACTGAGAAAAAATGAGAAAAAATGAGAAAAGCTGTTAAAAAATGAGAAAAAATGAGAACTGAGAAAAAATGAGAAAAACGGAGAAAAAATGAGAAAAACTGTTAAAAAATGAGAAAAAATTAGAAAAATGAGAAAAGCTGTTAAAAAATGAGAAAAAAATGAGAAGAACTGAGAAAAAATGAGCAAAACTGAGACAAAATTAGAAAAATTTGTGAAAAACTGAGAACTGAGAAAAAATGTGAAAAAAATAAGAATAAATGAGAAAACCTGAGAAAAAATGAGAACATCTGAGAAAAACTGCAACCAAATGAGTAAAACAGAACAAATGAAAAGAACAGAAAAACTGAGAGAAACAGAAAATCAAATTAGAAAAAATGAGAGAAATGAGAAAAACAGAAAAAATGTGAAAAAATGAAACAAAATGAGAAAAATAGTGAAAAACTGAGAACTGAGAAAAAAATGTGAAAAATAAAAATAAATGAGAAAACCTGAGAAAAAATGAGAACATCTGAGAAAAACTGCACCAAATGAGCAAAACAGAACAAATGAAAAGAACAGAAAAACTGAGAGAAACAGAAAATCAAATTAGAAAAAATGAGAAAAAATGCGAAAAACTGAGAAAAATGTGAAAAAACTGAGAAAAAATGTCAAAAAATAAGACAAAAAGAGAAAAATTGCGAAAACTGAGAAAAAAAATGAGCAAAAATGAGAAAAACTGCGAAAAAATGAGAAAAATTGCGAACAAATGAGAAAAACTGGGAACAAATGAGAAAAACAGAAAAATTGGAAAAAACAAATGAGAAAAACTGAGAAAAATGTGAAAAACTGAGAAAAAATCTGAAAAAATGAGACAAAAAGAGAAAAAATGAGGAAAACTGACAAAACTGAGAAAAACTGAGAAAAAATGTTAAAAATGTAAAACTGCGAAAAATATCAGTAAAAAGGCGGAAATACTGCGAAAAAATGCGAACAAATGAGAAAAACTGGGAACAAATGAGAAAAAGAAAAATTGGATAAAACAAATGAGAAAAACTGAGGAAAACAGAGAAAAACAAATGTGAAAAACTGAGAAAAACAAATGTGAAAAACTGAGCAAAACAAATGAGAAAACTGAGGAACACAAATGAGAAAAACTGAAAAAATCTGAGAAAAACAACGAAAAACTGATAAAAAGAACGAAAAAAATCTAAGGAAAAAGTGAAAAACAGGAAAAAACAGGGAAAAAATGAGAAAAATTGAGAAACAATGAGAAAAGCAGAGTAAATGAGAAAAAATGAGAAAAAAATAAGACAAAGAGAGAAAAATTGCGAAAACTGAGAAAAATGTAAAAAACTGAGAAAAAATGTCAAAAAATAAGACAAAAAGAGAAAAATTGCGAAAAATGGAGAAAAAAATGAGAAAAAATGAGAAAAAATGAGAAAAAACTGAGATAAATGTGAAAAAATGAGAAACAAATGTGAAAAAATGAGACAAAAAGAGAAAAAAATGAGAAAAACTGACAAAAAATGAGAAAAACTGAGAAAAAAATTAGAAAAAATCAGGAAAAATGAGGAAAACTGAGAAAAACTGATAAAAAAAATGAGAGAAATGAGAAAAACAGAAAACATGTGAAAAATGAAACAAAATGAGAAAATAGTGAAAACTGAGAACTGAGAAAAAATTTGAAAAATAAAAATAAATGAGAAAACCTGAGAAAAAATGAGAACATCTGAGAAAAACTGCAAACAAATGAGCAAAAGAGAACCAATGAAAAGTACAGACTGACAGAAAAACTGAGAGAAACAGAAAATCAAATGAGAAAAACTGAGAAAAACAGAGAAAAAATGGGAAAAACAGAGCGTAAATGAGAAAAACTGAGAAAAAATGAGACACATAGAGAAAAATTGCAAAAAACGGAGAAAAATGTCAAAAACTGAGAAAAAATGTCAAAAAATAAGACAAAAAGAGAAAAATTGCGAAAACTGAGAAAAAAATGAGAAAAAATAAGAATAAATGAGAAAACCTGAGAAAAAATGAGAACATCTGAGAAAAACTGCAACCAAATGAGCAAAACATGAACAAATGAAAAGAACAGAAAAACTGAGAAACAGAAAATCAAATGAGAAAAACTGAGAAAAACAAATGCGAAAAAATGAGAAAAAACGAGGAAAAACTGTGAAAAAACGAGAAAAAATGAGAAAAGCTGTTAAAAAATGAGAAAAAATGAGAAAAACTGAGAAAAAATGTGAAAAACGGAGAAAAAATGTGATAAAATGAGACAAAATGAGAAAAACTGAGAAAAAACGAGAAAATCTCAGAATTGAGTAAAAATGATAAAAAGTGAGAAAAACTGAGAAAAAATTTGAAAAAATGAGACAAAATGAGAAAAATGAGAAAATCTGCAAACAAATGAGCAAAACAGAACAAATGACAAGAACAGAAAAACAGAGAAATACTGAGACAAAATGAGAAAACCTGAGAAAAACTGAGAAAAACAAATGAGAAAAATGAGAAAACTCAGCAAAATGAGAAAATCTGATGAATGGGAAAAAATGAGAAAAACTGAGAAAAAATTAGGAAAAACTGAGAAAAAACGAGAAAAAATGAAAAAAGCTGTCAAAAAATGAGAAAAAATGAGAAGAACTGAGAAAAAATGAGAAAAACTGAGAAAAAATGTGAAAAAATGAGACAAAATGAGAAAAACTGAGAAAAATGAGAAAAATGAGAAAACCTGCGAACAAAGGAGCAAAACAGAACAAATGACAAGAACAGAAAAACAGAGAAATACTGAGAAAAATTAGAAAAACTGAGAAAAACTGAGAAAAAATTGGAAAAAATGAGACAAATGAGAAAAACTGAGAACAAATGGGAAAAAAATGAGACAAAATGAGAAAAATTGAGAAAAACTTGAGAAAAATGAGAAAAATGAGAAAGACTGACAAAAAATGTGAAAAAATGAGACAAAATGAGAAAAACTGAGAAAAAATAAGAAAAAATAAGGAGAAAATGAGAAAAACTGAGTAAAACTGAGAAAATATGAGAAAAACTGAGAACAATGAGAACAAATGAGAAAAACTGTTAAAAAATGAGAAAAAATGAGAAAAACTGAGAAAAAATGTGAAAAAATGAGACAAAATGAGAAAAACAGAAAAATGAGAAAAATGAGAAAACCTGCGAACAAAGGAGCAAAACAGAACAAATGACAAGAAGAAAAACAGAGAAATACTGAGAAAAATTAGAAAAACTGAGAAAAACTGAGAAAAAATTGGAAAAAATGAGACAAATGAGAAAAACTGAGAACAAATGGGAAAAAAATGAGACAAAATGAGAAAAATTGTGAAAAACTTGGAACTGAGAAAAAATGTGAAAAAATAAGAATAAATGAGAAAACCTGAGAAAAAATGAGAACATCTGAGAAAAACTGCAACCAAATGAGCAAAACAGAACAAATGAAAAGAACAGAAAAACTGAGAGAAACAGAAAATCAAATTAGAAAAAATGAGAAAAAATGAGAAAAACTGAGAAAAATGTGAAAAACTGAGAAAAAAATCTGAAAAAATGAGACAAAAAGAGAAAAATGAGAAGAACTGAGAAAAAATGAGAAAAACGGAGAAAAAATGAGAAAAACTGTTAAAAAATGAGAAAAAATGAGAAAAAATGAGAAAAGCTGTTAAAAAATGAGAAAAAAATGAGAAGAACTGAGAAAAAATGAGAACATCTGAGAAAAACTGCAACCAAATGAGCAAAACAGAACAAATGAAAAGAACAGAAAAACTGAGAGAAACAGAAAATCAAATTAGAAAAATGAGAGAAATGAGAAAAACAGAAAAAATGTGAAAAAATGAAACAAAATGAGAAAAATAGTGAAAAACTGAGAACTGAGAAAAAATGTGAAAAATAAAAATAAATGAGAAAACCTGAGAAAAAATGAGAACATCTGAGAAAAACTGCAAACAAATGACCAAAAGAGAACAAATGAAAAGAACAGAAAAACTGAGAGAAACAGAAAATCAAATGAGAAAAACTGAGAAAAACAGAGAAAAAATGGGAAAAACAGAGCGTAAATGAGAAAAACTGAGAAAAAATGAGACACATAGAGAAAAATTGCAAAAACGGAGAAAAATGTCAAAAACTGAGAAAAAATGTCAAAAAATAAGACAAAAAGAGAAAATTTGCGAAAACTGAGAAAAAAATGAGAAAAAATAAGAATAAATGAGAAAACCTTGAGAAAAAATGAGAACATCTGAGAAAAACTGCAACCAAATGAGCAAAACAGAACAAATGAAAAGAACAGAAAAACTGAGAGAAACAGAAAATCAAATGAGAAAAACTGAGAAAAAATGAGAACAAATGAGAAAAACTGAGAAAAAAATGAAGAAAAATGAGAAAAACTGAGAAAAAATGAGAAAAAATTAGTATTGAGAAAAACTGAGTAAAACTGAGAAAATTGAGAAAAACTGAGAAAAAATGAGAAAAAATGAGAAAAGCTGTTAAAAAATGAGAAAAAATGAGACTGAGAAAAAATGAGAAAAACGGAGAAAAAATGAGAAAAACTGTTAAAAAATGAGAAAAAATTAGAAAAAATGAGAAAAGCTGTTAAAAAATGAGAAAAAAATGAGAAGAACTGAGAAAAAATGAGCAAAACTGAGACAAAATTAGAAAAATTGTGAAAAACTGAGAACTGAGAAAAAATGTGAAAAAATAAGAATAAATGAGAAAACCTGAGAAAAAATGAGAACATCTGAGAAAAACTGCAACCAAATGAGCAAAACAGAACAAATGAAAAGAACAGAAAAACTGAGAGAAACAGAAAATCAAATTAGAAAAAATGAGAAAAAATGAGAAAAACTGAGAAAAATGTGAAAAACTGAGAAAAAAATCTGAAAAAATGAGACAAAAAGAGAAAAAATGAGAAAAACTGACAAAAACTGAGCAAAACTGAGAAAAAATGAGACACACAGAGAAAAATTGCGAAAAACTGAGAAAAATGTGAAAAACTGAGAAAAATGTCAAAAAATAAGACAAAAAGAGAAAAATTGCGAAAACTGAGAAAAAAATGAGCAAAAATGAGAAAAACTGCGAAAAAATGAGAAAAATTGCGAACAAATGAGAAAAACTGGGAACAAATGAGAAAAAACAGAAAAATTGGATAAAACAAATGAGAAAAACTGTGAAAAATGTGAAAAACTGAGAAAAAATCTGAAAAAATGAGACAAAAAGAGAAAAAATGAGGAAAACTGACAAAAACTGAGAAAAACTGAGAAAAAATGTAAAAAATGTAAAACTGCGAAAATACCAGTAAAAAGGCGGAAATACTGCGAAAAAATGCGAAAAAATGAGAAAAACTGGGAACAAATGAGAAAAACAGAAAAATTGGATAAAACCAAACGAGAAAAACTGAGAAAAACAGAGAAAACAAATGTGAAAAACTGAGAAAAAACAAATGTGAAAAACTGACCAAAACAAATGAGAAAAACTGAGGAACACAAATGAGAAAAACTGAAAAAATCTGAGAAAAACAACGAAAAACTGATAAAAAGAAACGAAAAAAATCTAAGAAAAAGTGAAAAACAGGAAAAAACAGGGAAAAAATGAGAAAAATTGAGAAACAATGAGAAAAGCAGAGTAAATGAGAAAAAATGAGAAAAAATGAGACAAAGAGAGAAAAATTGCAAAAAACTGAGAAAAATGTAAAAAACTGAGAAAAAATGTCAAAAAATAAGACAAAAAGAGAAAAGTTGCGAAAAATGGAGAAAAAAATGAGAAAAAATGTGAAAAAATGAGAAAAACTGAGAAAAATGTGAAAAAATGAGAAACAAATGTGAAAAAATGAGACAAAAAGAGAAAAAATGAGAAAACCTGACAAAAAATGAGAAAAACTGAGAAAAAAATTAGAAAAAATGAGGAAAAATGAGAAAAAATGATAAAAAAATGAGAGAAATATGAGAAAAACAGAAAAAATGTGAAAAAATGAAACAAAATGAGAAAAATAGTGAAAAACTGAGAACTGAGAAAAAATGTGAAAAATAAAAATAAATGAGAAAACCTGAGAAAAAATGAGAACATCTGAGAAAAACTGCAAACAAATGACCAAAAGAGAACAAATGAAAAGAACAGAAAAACTGAGAGAAACAGAAAATCAAATGAGAAAAACTGAGAAAAACAGAGAAAAAATGGGAAAAACAGAGCGTAAATGAGAAAAACTGAGAAAAATGAGACACATAGAGAAAAATTGCAAAAAACGGAGAAAAATGTCAAAAACTGAGAAAAAATGTCAAAAAATAAGACAAAAAGAGAAAATTTGCGAAAACTGAGAAAAAAATGAGAAAAATAAGAATAAATGAGAAAACCTGAGAAAAAATGAGAACATCTGAGAAAAACTGCAACCAAATGAGCAAAACAGAACAAATGAAAAGAACAGAAAAACTGAGAGAAACAGAAAATCAAATGAGAAAAACTGAGAAAAAATGAGAACAAATGAGAAAAACTGAGAAAAAATGAAGAAAATGAGAAAAACTGAGAAAAAATGAGAAAAAATTAGTATTGAGAAAAACTGAGTAAAACTGAGAAAAATTGAGAAAAACTGAGAAAAAATGAGAAAAAATGAGAAAAGCTGTTAAAAAATGAGAAAAAATGAGAAGAACTGAGAAAAAATGAGAAAAACGGAGAAAAAATGAGAAAAACTGTTAAAAAATGAGAAAAAATTAGAAAAAATGAGAAAGCTGTTAAAAAATGAGAAAAAAATGAGAAGAACTGAGAAAAAATGAGCAAAACTGAGACAAAATTAGAAAAATTGTGAAAAACTGAGAACTGAGAAAAAATGTGAAAAAATAAGAATAAATGAGAAAACCTGAGAAAAAATGAGAACATCTGAGAAAAACTGCAACCAAATGAGCAAAACAGAACAAATGAAAAGAACAGAAAAACTGAGAGAAACAGAAAATCAAATTAGAAAAAATGAGAAAAAATGAGAAAAACTGAGAAAAATGTGAAAAACTGAGAAAAAATCTGAAAAAATGAGACAAAAAGAGAAAAAATGAGAAAAACTGACAAAAACTGAGCAAAACTGAGAAAAAATGAGACACACAGAGAAAAATTGCGAAAAACTGAGAAAAATGTGAAAAACTGAGAAAAAATGTCAAAAAATAAGACAAAAAGAGAAAATTGCGAAAACTGAGAAAAAAATGAGCAAAAATGAGAAAAACTGCGAAAAAATGAGAAAAATTGCGAACAAATGAGAAAAACTGGGAACAAATGAGAAAAACAGAAAAATTGGATAAAACAAATGAGAAAAACTGTGAAAAATGTGAAAAACTGAGAAAAAATCTGAAAAAATGAGACAAAAAGAGAAAAAATGAGGAAAACTGACAAAAACTGAGAAAAACTGAGAAAAAATGTAAAAAATGTAAAACTGCGAAAATACCAGTAAAAAGGCGGAAATACTGCGAAAAAATGCGAAAAAATGAGAAAAACTGGGAACAAATGAGAAAAACAGAAAAATTGGATAAAACAAACGAGAAAAACTGAGAAAAACAGAGAAAACAAATGTGAAAAACTGAGAAAAACAAATGTGAAAAACTGACCAAAACAAATGAGAAAAACTGAGGAACACAAATGAGAAAAACTGAAAAAATCTGAGAAAAACAACGAAAAACTGATAAAAAGAACGAAAAAAATCTAAGAAAAAGTGAAAAACAGGAAAAAACAGGGAAAAAATGAGAAAAATTGAGAAACAATGAGAAAAGCAGAGTAAATGAGAAAAAATGAGAAAAAATGAGACAAAGAGAGAAAAATTGCAAAAAACTGAGAAAAATGTAAAAAACTGAGAAAAATGTCAAAAAATAAGACAAAAAGAGAAAAGTTGCGAAAAATGGAGAAAAAAATGAGAAAAAATGTGAAAAAATGAGAAAAACTGAGAAAAAATGTGAAAAATGAGAAACAAATGTGAAAAAATGAGACAAAAAGAGAAAAAATGAGAAAACCTGACAAAAAATGAGAAAAACTGAGAAAAAAATTAGAAAAAATGAGGAAAAAATGAGAAAAAATGATAAAAAAATGAGAGAAATGAGAAAAACAGAAAAAATGTGAAAAAATGAAACAAAATGAGAAAAATAGTGAAAAACTGAGAACTGAGAAAAAATGTGAAAAATAAAAATAAATGAGAAAACCTGAGAAAAAATGAGAACATCTGAGAAAAACTGCAAACAAATGAGCAAAAGAGAACAAATGAAAAGAACAGAAAAACTGAGAGAAACAGAAAATCAAATGAGAAAAACTGAGAAAAACAGAGAAAAAATGGGAAAAACAGAGCGTAAATGAGAAAAACTGAGAAAAATGAGACACATAAGAGAAAATTGCAAAAAACGGAGAAAAATGTCAAAAACTGAGAAAAAATGTCAAAAAATAAGACAAAAAGAGAAAATTTGCGAAAACTGAGAAAAAAATGAGAAAAAATAAGAATAAATGAGAAAACCTGAGAAAAAATGAGAACATCTGAGAAAAACTGCAACCAAATGAGCAAAACAGAACAAATGAAAAGAACAGAAAAACTGAGAGAAACAGAAAATCAAATGAGAAAAACTGAGAAAAAAATGAGAAAAAATGAGAAAAATGAGAAAAACTGAGAAAAATGTGAAAATCTGAGAAAAAAATCTGAAAAAATGAGACAAAAAGAGAAAAAATGAGAAAAACTGACAAAAACTGAGCAAAACTGAGAAAAAATGAGACACATAGAGAAAAATTGCGAAAAACTGAGAAAAATGTGAAAAACTGAGAAAAAATGTCAAAAAATAAGACAAAAAGAGAAAAATTGCGAAAACTGAGAAAAAAATGAGCAAAAATGAGAAAAACTGCGAAAAAATGAGAAAAATTGCGAACAAATGAGAAAAACTGGGAACAAATGAGAAAAACAGAAAAATTGGATAAAACAAATGAGAAAAACTGAGAAAAATGTGAAAAACTGAGAAAAAATCTGAAAAAATGAGACAAAAAAGAGAAAAAATGAGGAAAACTGACAAAAACTGAGAAAAACTGAGAAAAATGTAAAAAATGTAAAACTGCGAAAATATCAGTAAAAAGGCGGAAAAACTGCGAAAAAATGCGAAACAAATGAGAAAAACTGGGACAAATGAGAAAAACAGAAAAATTGGATAAAACACGAGAAAAACTGAGAAAAACAGAAAAACAGAGAAATCTGAGAAAAACAACGAAAACAACTAAGAAAAATTGAAAAACAAGAAAAAACTGAGAAAAATTGAGAAAAACTGAAAAACTGACAAAAAATGTGAAGAAATGAGAAAAAAATGAGAAAAAATGAGAAAAAACGAGAAAATCTGAGCATTGAGAAACAATGAAAAAATGAGAAAAAATGAGGAAAACTGAAAAACTGAGAAAAAAGTGAAGAAATTAGACAAAATGAGAAAAATTGAGAAAAACAAAAAAAAATGAGAACATCTGAGAAAAACTGCAAACAATTGAGCAAAACAGAACAAAGGACAAGAACAGAAAAACTGAGAAAAACAGAAAAACAAATGACAAAATCTGAGAAAAATTAGAAAAAATGAGGAAAAATTAGAAAAACTGAGAAAACTGATAAAAACTGATGAAATATGAGACAAAATGAGAAATACTGATAAAAAATGAGAAAAAATGATAAAAACTGAGAAAAATGTGAAAACAAAAATGAAAAAAATTAGAAATCTGAGAAAAACTGAGAAAAAATGTAAAAGTTGAGAATAAATGCTAAAAACAGAGAAAAAATCAGCAAAAGGGAGAACTGATGAAAAATGAGAAAAACTGAGCAAAAAATTAGAAACAATGAGGAAAAATGAGAAAAACTGAGAAAAACTGATAAAAAAATGAGAGAAATGAGAAAAACAGAAAAAATGTGAATAAATGAGACAAAATGAGAAAAATAGTGAAAAACTGAGAACTGAGAAAAAATGTGAAAAATTAAAATAAATGAGAAAACCTGAGAAAAAATGAGAACATCTGAGAAAAACTGCAAACAAATGAGCAAAAGAGAACAAATGAAAAGAACAGAAAAACTGAGAGAAACAGAAAATCAAATGAGAAAAACTGAGAAAAACAGGAGAAAAAATGGGAAAAACAGAGCGTAAATGAGAAAAACTGAGAAAAAATGAGACACATAGAGAAAAATTGCAAAAAACGGAGAAAAATGTCAAAAACTGAGAAAAAATGTCAAAAAATAAGACAAAAAGAGAAAAATTGCGAAAACTGAGAAAAAAATGAGAAAAATAAGAATAAATGAGAAAACCTGAGAAAAAATGAGAACATCTGAGAAAAACTGCAACCAAATGAGCAAAACAGAACAAATGAAAAGAACAGAAAAACTGAGAAACAGAAAATCAAATGAGAAAAACTGAGAAAAACAAATGAGAAAAAATGAGAAAAAACGAGGAAAACTGTGAAAAAACGAGAAAAAATGAGAAAAGCTGTTAAAAAATGAGAAAAAATGAGAAAAACTGAGCATAAATGAGAAAAACTGAGAAAAAATGAGACACATAGAGAAAAATTGAAAAAAACGGAGAAAAATGTCAAAAACTGAGAAAAAATGTCAAAAAATAAGACAAAAAGAGAAAAATTGCGAAAACTGAGAAAAAAATGAGAAAAAATAAGAAAAAATGTGAAAAAAATAAGTCAAAATGAGAAAATTGAGAAAAACTTGAGAAAAATGAGAAAAATGAGAAAAACTGAGAAAAAATGTGAAAAAATGAGACAAAATGAGAAAAACTGAGATAAATGAGAAAAATGAGAAAAACTTCGAACAAATGAGCAAAACAGAACAAATGACAAGAACAGAAAAAGAAAAATACTGAGAAAAATTAGAAAAACTGAGAAAAACTGAGAAAAAATTGGAAAAAATGAGACAAATGAGAAAAAATGTGATAAAATGAGAAAAATGAGAAAAACTAAGAAAAAATGGGAAAAAAATAAGACAAAATGAGAAAAATTGAGAAAAACTTGAGAAAAATGAGAAAAATGAGAAAAACTGAGAAAAAATGTGAAAAAATGAGACAAAATGAGAAAAACTGAGAAAAATGAGAAAAATGAGAAAAACTTCGAACAAATGAGCAAAACAGAAGAACAGAAAAACAGAGAAAAACTAAAAAATGAGAAAAATTGAGAAAACTCAGCAAAAATGAGAAAACTGATCAATGGGAAAAAATGAGAAAACTGAGAAAAAACGAGAAAATCTGTAAAAAAAAAAAAGTGTGAAAAAAATGAGACAAAATGAGAAAAATTGAGAATAGAGAAAACAGAAAAATATGAGAACAACAGAGAAAAACAGGGAGTAAATGCGAAAAAATGAGAAAAACTGACAAAACTGAGATAAACTGAGAAAATATGAGAAAAACTCAGAAAAAATGAGAAGACTTGAAAAAAACTGTTTAAAAATGAGAAAAAATGAGAAAAAAATGAGAAAAACTGATAAAAAAATGTGATAAAATGAGACAAAATGAGAAAAACGGAGAAAAAATTGGAAAAAATGAGACAAATGAGAAAAACTGAGAACAAATGAGGAAAAATGAGAAAAACTGAGAAAAAATGAGAAAAAATGAGAAAAACTGAGAAAAACTGAGAAAAACTGAGAAAAAATAAGGAGACAATGAGAAAAACTGTTAAAAATTGAGAAAAAATGAGAAAAAATAAGAAAAAATAAGGAGAAAATGAGAAAAATGAGTAAAACTGAGCAAACATGAGAAAAACTAAGAAAACATGAGAAAAGATGAGAAAAACTGTTAAAAAAATGAGAAAAAATGAGAAAAACTGAGAAAAAATGTGAAAAAATGAGACAAAATGAGATAAACTGTGAAAAAATAAGAAAAAATATGGAGAAAATGAGAAAACAGAGTAAAACTGATTAAATATGAGACAAACTAAGAAAAAATGAGAAAAAATGAGAAAAACTGTTAAAAAATGAAAAAAAATGAGAAAAACTGATACAAAATGTGAAAAAATGAGACAAAATGATAAAAACTGAAAAAAAATAAGAAAAAATAAGGAGAAAATCAGAAACACTGAGAAAAAATGAGGAAAACTGAGTAAAAATGTGAAAAAATGAGACAAAATGAGAAAAACTGAGAAAAAATAAGAAAAAATAAGGAGAAAATGAGAAAAACTGAGAAAATATGAGAAAAACTGAGAAAAATGAGAAAAAATGAGAAAAAGTGAGAAAAAATGAGAAAAAATGAGAAAAAATGGGAAAAAAATAAGACAAAATGAGAAAAATTGAGAAAAACTTGAGAAAAATGAGAAAAATGAGAAAAACTGAGAAAAAATGTGAAAAAATGAGACAAAATGAGAAAAACTGAGAAAAATGAGAAAATGAGAAAAACTTCGAACAAATGAGCAAAACAGAAGAACAGAAAAACAGAGAAAAACTAAAAAATGAGAAAAATTGAGAAAACTCAGCAAAAATGAGAAAAACTGATCAATGGGAAAAAATGAGAAAAACTGAGAAAAAACGAGAAAATCTGTAAAAAAAAAGTGTGAAAAAATGAGACAAAATGAGAAAAATTGAGAATAGAGAAAAACAGAAAATATGAGAACAACAGAGAAAAACAGGGAGTAAATGCGAAAAAATGAGAAAAACTGACAAAAACTGAGATAAACTGAGAAAATATGAGAAAATCTCAGAAAAAATGAGAAGACTTGAAAAAACTGTTTAAAAATGAGAAAAAATGAGAAAAAAATGAGAAAAACTGATAAAAAAATGTGATAAAATGAGACAAAATGAGAAAAACTGAGAAAAAATTGGAAAAAATGAGACAAATGAGAAAAACTGAGAACAAATGAGAAAAAATAAGAAAAACTGAGAAAAAATGGCAAAAAATGAGACACAGTGAGAAAAATTGAGAAAAAATGAGAAAAACTGAGAAAAATGTTAAAAAATGAGACAAAATGAGAAAAACTGAGAAAAAATAAGAAAAAATAAGAGAAAATGAGAAAAAATGAGTAAAAACAGATTAAATATGAGACAAACTAAGAAAAAATATGGAGAAAATGAGAAACACTGAGAAAAAATGAGGAAAACTGAGTAAAAATGTGAAAAAATGAGAAAAAGTGAGAAAAAATGAGGAAAAATGAGAAAAACTCAGAAAAAATGAGAAAAACTGCATTGAGAAAAAATGAGAAAAAATTAGAAAAACTGAGAAAAACTGAGAAAAAATAAATAAAAGTGAGGGGAAAATGAGACAAACTGTTAAAAATTGAGACAAAATGAGAAAAACTGAGAAAAAAACGAGGAAAAACTGAGAAAAAACGAGAAAAATGAGAAAAGCTGAAAAAATGAGAAAAAATTAGAAAAACTGAGAAAAAATGAGAAAAACTGAGAAAAAATGTGATAAAATGAGACAAAATGAGAAAAACTGAGAAAAGATGAGGAAAACTGAGAAAAAAATGTGAAAAATTGAGAAAACTCAGCAATAATGAGAAAAACTGAATGGGAAAAAATGAGAAAAACTGAGAAAAAACGAGAAAATCTCACAATTGAGAAAAAATGAGAAAAACTGAGAAAAATGTGAAAAAATGAGACAAAATGAGAAAAACTGAGAAAATGAGAAAAATGAGAAAAACTTCGAACAAATGAGCAAAACAGATGACAAGAACAGAAAAACAGAGAAAAACTGAGAAAAAATGAGAAAAATTGAGAAAACTCAGCAAAAATGAGAAAAACTGATCAATGGGAAAAAATGAGAAAAACAAGAAAAATGAGGAAAAACTGAGAAAAAACGAGAAAATCTGTAAAAAAAAAAAGTGTGAAAAAATGAGACAAAATGAGAAAAATTGAGAATAGAGAACAACAGAAAATATGAGAACAACAGAGAAAAACAGGGAGTAAATGCGAAAAAATGAGAAAAACTGACAAAAACTGAGATAAACTGAGAAAATATGAGAAAAACTCAGAAAAATGAGAAGACTTGAAAAAAACTGTTTAAAAATGAGAAAAAATGAGACAAAATGAGAAAAACTGAGAAAAAATGAGAAAAAATGAGAAAAGCTGTTATAAAATGAGAAACTGAGAAAAAATGAGGAAAACTGAGAAAAAATGTGAAAAAATGAGACAAAATGAGAAAAACTGAGAAAAAAAAAGAAAAAATAAGGAGAAAATGAGAAAAACTGAGTAAAACTGAGAAAATATGAGAAAAACTGAGAAAAAATGAGAAAAAATGAGAAAACTGAGAAGAAATGAGGAAAAATGAGAAAAACTGAGAAAAAATGAGAAAAAATGAGAAAAACTGAGAAAAACTAAGAAAAAATGGGAAAAAAATGAGACGAACGAGAAAAAATTGAGAAAAACTTGAGAAAAATGAGAAAAATGAGAAAAACTGAGAAAAAATGTGAAAAAATGAGACAAACTGAGAAAAATGAGAAAAATGAGAAAAACTTCGAATAAATGAGCAAAACAGATGACAAGAACAGAAAAACAGAGAAAAACTGAGAAAAAATGAGAAAAATGAGAAAAACTGAGAAAAAATGTGAAAAAATGAGACAAAATGAGAAAAACTGAGAAAAATGAGAAAAATGAGAAAAACTTCGAACAAATGAGCAAAACAGATGACAAGAACAGAAAAACAGAGAAAAACTGAGAAAAAATGAGAAAAAATTGAGAAAACTCAGCAAAAATGAGAAAAACTGATCAATGGGAAAAAATGAGAAAAACAGAAAAAATGAGGAAAAATGAGAAAAACTCAGAAAAAATGAGAAGACTTGAAAAAAACTGTTTAAAAATGAGAAAAAATGAGAAAAATGAGAAAAACTGAGAAAAATAAGAAAAAATAAGGAGAAAATGAGAAAAACTGAGAAAAAATGAGGAAAACTGAGTAAAAATGTGAAAAAATGAGACAAAATGAGAAAAACTGAGAAAAATAAGAAAAAATAAGGAGAAAATGGGAAAAACTGAGAAAATATGAGAAAAACTGAGAAAAAATGAGAAAAAATGAGAAAAGTGAGAAAAAATGAGGAAAAATGAGAAAAACTCAGAAAAATGAGAAAAACTGTATTGAGAAAAAATGAGAAAAAATTAGAAAAACTGAGAAAAACTGAGAAAAAATAAATAAAAGTAAGGAGAAAATGAGAAATACTGTTAAAAATTGAGACAAAATGAGTAAAACTGAGAAAAAACGAGGAAAAACTGAGAAAAAACGAGAAAAATTGAGAAAAGCTGAAAAAATGAGAAAAATGAGAAAAACTGAGAAAAAATGAGAAAAAATGAGAGAAAATGTGATAAAATGAGACAAAATGAGAAAAACTGAGAAAAGATGAGGAAAACTGAGAAAAAAATGTTAAAAATTGAGAAAACTCAGCAATAATGAGAAAAACTGATGGGAAAAAATGAGAAAAACTGAGAAAAACGAGAAAATCTCACAATTGAGAAAAAATGAGAAAAACTGAGAAAAAATGTGAAAAAAATGAGACAAAATGAGAAAAATTGAGAAAAACAGAAAAATGAGAAAAATCAGAAAACCTGTGAACAAATGAGCAAAACAGAACAAATGATAAGAACAGAAAAACAGAGAAATACTGAGAAAAATTAGAAAAACTGAGAAAAACTGCGAAAAAATTGGAAAAAATCAGACAAATAAGAAAAACTGAGAAAAAATGTGATAAAATGAGAAAAAATGAGAAAAACTAAGAAAAAATGGGAAAAAAATGAGACGAACGAGAAAAAATTGAGAAAAACTTGAGAAAATGAGAAAAATGAGAAAAACTGAGAAAAAATGTGAAAAATGAGAAAAACTGAGAAAAACTGAGAAAAACTGAGAAAAAATAAGGAGACAATGAGAAAAACTGTTAAAAATTGAGAAAAAATGAGAAAAACTAAGAAAAAATGGGAAAAAAATAAGACAAAATGAGAAAAATTGAGAAAAACTTGAGAAAAATGAGAAAAATGAGAAAAACTGAGAAAAAATGTGAAAAACTGAGAAAAAATGAGGAAAACTGAGAAAAAATGTGAAAAAATGAGACAAAATGAGAAAAACTGAGAAAAAATAAGAAAAAATAAGGAGAAAATGAGAAAAACTGAGTAAAACTGAGAAAATATGAGAAAAACTGAGAAAAAATGAGAAAAAATGAGAAAAACTGAGAAGAAATGAGGAAAAATGAGAAAAACTGAGAAAAAATGAGAAAAAATGAGAAAAACTGAGAAAAACTGAGAAAAACTGAGAAAAAATAAGGAGACAATGAGAAAAACTGTTAAAAATTGAGAAAAAATGAGAAAAACTAAGAAAAAATGGGAAAAAAATAAGACAAAATGAGAAAAATTGAGAAAAACTTGAGAAAAATGAGAAAAATGAGAAAAACTAAGAAAAAATGGGAAAAAAATAAGACAAAATGAGAAAAATTGAGAAAAACTTGAGAAAAATGAGAAAAATGAGAAAAACTGAGAAAAAATGTGAAAAAATGAGACAAAATGAGAAAAACTGAGAAAAATGAGAAAAATGAGAAAAACTTCGAACAAATGAGCAAAACATGACAAGAACAGAAAAACAGAGAAAAACTGAGAAAAAATGAGAAAAATTGAGAAAACTCAGCAAAAATGAGAAAAACTGATCAATGGGAAAAAATGAGAAAAACAAGAAAAATGAGGAAAAACTGAGAAAAAACGAGAAAATCTGTAAAAAAAAAAAGTGTGAAAAAATGAGACAAAATGAGAAAAATTGAGAATAGAGAACAACAGAAAATATGAGAACAACAGAGAAAAACAGGGAGTAAATGCGAAAAAATGAGAAAAACTGACAAAAACTGAGATAAACTGAGAAAATATGAGAAAAACTCAGAAAAAATGAGAAGACTTGAAAAAAACTGTTTAAAAATGAGAAAAATGAGAAAAAATGAGAAAAACTGAGAAAAAATAAGAAAAATAAGGAGAAAATGAGAAAAACTGAGAAATAATGAGGAAAACTGAGTAAAAATGTGAAAAAATGAGACAAAATGAGAAAAACTGAGAAAAAATAAGAAATGAGAAAAACTGAGAAAAAATAAGAAAAAATAAGGAGAAAATGAGAAAAACTGAGAAAATATGAGAAAAACTGAGAAAAAATGAGAAAAAATGAGAAAAAGTGAGAAAAAATGAGGAAAAATGAGAAAAACTCAGAAAAAATGAGAAAAACTGTATTGAGAAAAAATGAGAAAAAATTAGAAAAACTGAGAAAAACTGAGAAAAAATAAATAAAAGTAAGGAGAAAATGAGAAATACTGTTAAAAATTGAGACAAAATGAGTAAAACAGAAAAAACGAGGAAAAACTGAGAAAAAACGAGAAAAATTGAGAAAAGCTGAAAAAATGAGAAAAAATGAGAAAAACTGAGAAAAAATGAGAAAAAATGAGAGAAAATGTGATAAAATGAGACAAAATGAGAAAAACTGAGAAAAGATGAGGAAAACTGAGAAAAAAATGTTAAAAATTGAGAAAACTCAGCAATAATGAGAAAAACTGATGAATGGGAAAAAATGAGAAAAACTGAGAAAAACGAGAAAATCTCACAATTGAGAAAAAATGAGAAAAACTGAGAAAAAATGTGAAAAAAATGAGACAAAATGAGAAAAATTGAGAAAAACAGAAAAATGAGAAAAATCAGAAAACCTGTGAACAAATGAGCAAAACAGAACAAATGACAAGAACAGAAAAACAGAGAAATACTGAGAAAAATTAGAAAAACTGAGAAAAACTGCGAAAAAATTGGAAAAAATCAGACAAATAAGAAAAACTGAGAAAAAATGTGATAAAATGAGAAAAAATGAGAAAAACTAAGAAAAAATGGGAAAAAAATGAGACGAATGAGAAAAAATTGAGAAAAACTTGAGAAAAATGAGAAAAATGAGAAAAACTGAGAAAAAATGTGAAAAAATTAGACAAAATGAGACAAACTGAGAAAAATGAGAAAAATGAGAAAAACTTCGAATAAATGAGCAAAACAGATGACAAGAACAGAAAAACAGAGAAAAACTGAGAAAAAATGAGAAAAATGAGAAAAACTGAGAAAAAATGTGAAAAAATGAGACAAAATGAGAAAAACTGAGAAAAATGAGAAAAATGAGAAAAACTTCGAACAAATGAGCAAAACAGATGACAAGAACAGAAAAACAGAGAAAAACTGAGAAAAAATGAGAAAAATTGAGAAAACTCAGCAAAAATGAGAAAAACTGATCAATGGGAAAAAATGAGAAAAACAGAAAAAATGAGGAAAAACTGAGAAAAAACGAGAAAATCTGTAAAAAAAAAAAGTGTGAAAAAATGAGACAAAATGAGAAAAATTGAGAATAGAGAACAACAGAAAATATGAGAACAACAGAGAAAAACAGGGAGTAAATGCGAAAAAATGAGAAAAACTGACAAAAACTGAGATAAACTGAGAAAATATGAGAAAAACTCAGAAAAAATGAGGACTTGAAAAAAACTGTTTAAAAATGAGAAAAAATGAGAAAAAATGAGAAAAACTGAGAAAAAATAAGAAAAAATAAGGAGAAAATGAGAAAAACTGAGAAAAAATGAGGAAAACTGAGAAAAAATGAGAAAAAATGAGAAAAAATGAGAAAAACTAAGAAAAAATGGGAAAAAAATGAGACGAACGAGAAAAAATTGAGAAAAACTTGAGAAAAATGAGAAAAATGAGAAAAACTGAGAAAAATGTGAAAAAATGAGAAAAACTGAGAAAAACTGAGAAAAACTGAGAAAAAATAAGGAGACAATGAGAAAAACTGTTAAAAATTGAGAAAAAATGAGAAAAACTAAGAAAAAATGGGAAAAAAATAAGACAAAATGAGAAAAACTGAGAAAAAATGAGAAAAACTGAGAAAAAATGTGATAAAATGAGACAAAATGAGAAAAACTGAGAAAAGATGAGGAAAACTGAGAAAAAAATGTTAAAAATTGAGAAAACTCAGCAATAATGAGAAAAACTGATGGGAAAAAATGAGAAAAACTGAGAAAAACGAGAAAATCTCACAATTGAGAAAAAATGAGAAAAACTGAGAAAAAATGTGAAAAAAATGAGACAAAATGAGAAAAATTGAGAAAAACAGAAAAATGAGAAAAATCAGAAAACCTGTGAACAAATGAGCAAAACAGAACAAATGATAAGAACAGAAAAACAGAGAAATACTGAGAAAAATTAGAAAAACTGAGAAAAACTGCGAAAAAATTGGAAAAAATCAGACAAATAAGAAAAACTGAGAAAAAATGTGATAAAATGAGAAAAAATGAGAAAAACTAAGAAAAAATGGGAAAAAAATGAGACGAACGAGAAAAAATTGAGAAAAACTTGAGAAAAATGAGAAAAATGAGAAAAACTGAGAAAAAATGTGAAAAAATGAGAAAAACTGAGAAAAACTGAGAAAAACTGAGAAAAAATAAGGAGACAATGAGAAAAACTGTTAAAAATTGAGAAAAAATGAGAAAAACTAAGAAAAAATGGGAAAAAAATAAGACAAAATGAGAAAAATTGAGAAAAACTTGAGAAAAATGAGAAAAATGAGAAAAACTGAGAAAAAATGTGAAAAACTGAGAAAAAATGAGGAAAACTGAGAAAAAATGTGAAAAAATGAGACAAAATGAGAAAAACTGAGAAAAAATAAGAAAAAATAAGGAGAAAATGAGAAAAACTGAGTAAAACTGAGAAAATATGAGAAAAACTGAGAAAAAATGAGAAAAAATGAGAAAAACTGAGAAGAAATGAGGAAAAATGAGAAAAACTGAGAAAAAATGAGAAAAAATGAGAAAAACTGAGAAAAACTGAGAAAAACTGAGAAAAAATAAGGAGACAATGAACTGTTAAAAATTGAGAAAAAATGAGAAAAACTAAGAAAAAATGGGAAAAAAATAAGACAAAATGAGAAAAATTGAGAAAAACTTGAGAAAAATGAGAAAAATGAGAAAAACTAAGAAAAAATGGGAAAAAAATAAGACAAAATGAGAAAAATTGAGAAAAACTTGAGAAAAATGAGAAAAATGAGAAAAACTGAGAAAAAATGTGAAAAAATGAGACAAAATGAGAAAAACTGAGAAAAATGAGAAAAATGAGAAAAACTTCGAACAAATGAGCAAAACAGATGACAAGAACAGAAAAACAGAGAAAACTGAGAAAAAATGAGAAAAATTGAGAAAACTCAGCAAAAATGAGAAAAACTGATCAATGGGAAAAAATGAGAAAAACAAGAAAAATGAGGAAAAACTGAGAAAAAACGAGAAAATCTGTAAAAAAAAAAAGTGTGAAAAAATGAGACAAAATGAGAAAAATTGAGAATAGAGAACAACAGAAAATATGAGAACAACAGAGAAAAACAGGGAGTAAATGCGAAAAAATGAGAAAAACTGACAAAAACTGAGATAAACTGAGAAAATATGAGAAAAACTCAGAAAAAATGAGAAGACTTGAAAAAAACTGTTTAAAAATGAGAAAAAATGAGAAAAAATGAGAAAAACTGAGAAAAAATAAGAAAAAATAAGGAGAAAAATGAGAAAAACTGAGTATATGAGGAAAAAATGAGGAAAATGAATGAGTGAAAAAATGAGACAAAATGAGAAAAACTGAGAAAAAATAAGAAAAAATAAGGAGAAAATGAGAAAAACTGAGAAAATATGAGAAAAACTGAGAAAAAATGAGAAAAAATGAGAAAAAGTGAGAAAAAATGAGGAAAAATGAGAAAAACTCAGAAAAAATGAGAAAAACTGTATTGAGAAAAAATGAGAAAAAATTAGAAAAACTGAGAAAAACTGAGAAAAAATAAATAAAAGTAAGGAGAAAATGAGAAATACTGTTAAAAATTGAGACAAAATGAGTAAAACAGAAAAAACGAGGAAAAACTGAGAAAAAACGAGAAAAATTGAGAAAAGCTGAAAAAATGAGAAAAAATGAGAAAAACTGAGAAAAAATGAGAAAAAATGAGAGAAAATGTGATAAAATGAGACAAAATGAGAAAAACTGAGAAAAGATGAGGAAAACTGAGAAAAAAATGTTAAAAATTGAGAAAACTCAGCAATAATGAGAAAAACTGATGAATGGGAAAAAATGAGAAAAACTGAGAAAACGAGAGAAATCTCACAATTGAGAAAAAATGAGAAAAACTGAGAAAAAATGTGAAAAAAATGAGACAAAATGAGAAAAATTGAGAAAAACAGAAAAATGAGAAAAATCAGAAAACCTGTGAACAAATGAGCAAAACAGAACAAATGACAAGAACAGAAAAACAGAGAAATACTGAGAAAAATTAGAAAAACTGAGAAAAACTGCGAAAAAATTGGAAAAATCAGACAAATAAGAAAAACTGAGAAAAAATGTGATAAAATGAGAAAAAATGAGAAAAACTAAGAAAAAATGGGAAAAAAATGAGACGAATGAGAAAAAATTGAGAAAAACTTGAGAAAAATGAGAAAAATGAGAAAAACTGAGAAAAAATGTGAAAAAATTAGACAAAATGAGACAAACTGAGAAAAATGAGAAAAATGAGAAAAACTTCGAATAAATGAGCAAAACAGATGACAAGAACAGAAAAACAGAGAAAAACTGAGAAAAAATGAGAAAAATGAGAAAAACTGAGAAAAAATGTGAAAAAATGAGACAAAATGAGAAAAACTGAGAAAAATGAGAAAAATGAGAAAAACTTCGAACAAATGAGCAAAACAGATGACAAGAACAGAAAAACAGAGAAAAACTGAGAAAAAATGAGAAAAATTGAGAAAACTCAGCAAAAATGAGAAAAACTGATCAATGGGAAAAAATGAGAAAAACAGAAAAAATGAGGAAAAACTGAGAAAAAACGAGAAAATCTGTAAAAAAAAAAAGTGTGAAAAAATGAGACAAAATGAGAAAAATTGAGAATAGAGAACAACAGAAAATATGAGAACAACAGAGAAAAACAGGGAGTAAATGCGAAAAAATGAGAAAAACTGACAAAAACTGAGATAAACTGAGAAAATATGAGAAAAACTCAGAAAAAATGAGGACTTGAAAAAACTGTTTAAAAATGAGAAAAAATGAGAAAAAATGAGAAAAACTGAGAAAAAATAAGAAAAAATAAGGAGAAAATGAGAAAAACTGAGAAAAAATGAGGAAAACTGAGAAAAAATGAGAAAAAATGAGAAAAAATGAGAAAAACTAAGAAAAAATGGGAAAAAAATGAGACGAACGAGAAAAAATTGAGAAAAACTTGAGAAAAATGAGAAAAATGAGAAAAACTGAGAAAAAATGTGAAAAAATGAGAAAAACTGAGAAAAACTGAGAAAAACTGAGAAAAAATAAGGAGACAATGAGAAAAACTGTTAAAAATTGAGAAAAAATGAGAAAAAACTAAGAAAAATGGGAAAAAATAAGACAAAATGAGAAAAATTGAGAAAAACTTGAGAAAAATGAGAAAAATGAGAAAACTGAGAAAAAATGTGAAAAACTGAGAAAAAATGAGGAAAACTGAGAAAAAATGTGAAAAAATGAGACAAAATGAGAAAAACTGAGAAAAAATAAGAAAAAATAAGGAGAAAATGAGAAAAACTGAGTAAAACTGAGAAAATATGAGAAAAACTGAGAAAAAATGAGAAAAATGAGAAAAACTGAGAAGAAATGAGGAAAAATGAGAAAACTGAGAAAAAATGAGAAAAAATGAGAAAAACTGAGAAAAACTGAGAAAAACTGAGAAAAAATAAGGAGACAATGAGAAAAACTGTTAAAAATTGAGAAAAAATGAGAAAAACTAAGAAAAAATGGGAAAAAAATAAGACAAAATGAGAAAAATTGAGAAAAACTTGAGAAAAATGAGAAAAATGAGAAAAACTAAGAAAAAATGGGAAAAAATAAGACAAAATGAGAAAAATTGAGAAAAACTTGAGAAAAATGAGAAAAATGAGAAAACTGAGAAAAAATGTGAAAAAATGAGACAAAATGAGAAAAACTGAGAAAAATGAGAAAAATGAGAAAAACTTCGAACAAATGAGCAAAACAGATGACAAGAACAGAAAAACAGAGAAAAACTGAGAAAAAATGAGAAAAATTGAGAAAACTCAGCAAAAATGAGAAAAACTGATCAATGGGAAAAAATGAGAAAAACAAGAAAAATGAGGAAAAACTGAGAAAAAACGAGAAAATCTGTAAAAAAAAAAAGTGTGAAAAAATGAGACAAAATGAGAAAAATTGAGAATAGAGAACAACAGAAAATATGAGAACAACAGAGAAAAACAGGGAGTAAATGCGAAAAAATGAGAAAAACTGACAAAAACTGAGATAAACTGAGAAAATATGAGAAAAACTCAGAAAAAATGAGAAGACTTGAAAAAAACTGTTTAAAAATGAGAAAAAATGAGAAAAAATGAGAAAAACTGAGAAAAAATAAGAAAAAATAAGGAGAAAATGAGAAAAACTGAGAAATAATGAGGAAAACTGAGTAAAAATGTGAAAAAATGAGACAAAATGAGAAAAACTGAGAAAAAATAAGAAAAAATAAGGAGAAAATGAGAAAAACTGAGAAAATATGAGAAAAACTGAGAAAAAATGAGAAAAAATGAGAAAAAGTGAGAAAAAATGAGGAAAAATGAGAAAAACTCAGAAAAAATGAGAAAAACTGTATTGAGAAAAAATGAGAAAAAATTAGAAAAACTGAGAAAAACTGAGAAAAAATAAATAAAAGTAAGGAGAAAATGAGAAATACTGTTAAAAATTGAGACAAAATGAGTAAAACTGAGAAA
>NW_027251882.1:0-35058 GCF_044704955.1 Pristiophorus japonicus
GTACTGACGGGAGTGCCGCACTGTCGGAGGGGCCAGTACTGAGGGAGTGCCGCACTGTTGGAGGGGCCATCTTTCGGATGAGATGTTAAACCGAGGCCCCATCTGCTCTCTCCAGTGGATGTAAAAGATCTCGGGGCACTATTTGGAAGAAGAGCAGGGCAGTTCTCCCCGGTGCCCTGGGGCCAATATTTATCTGATACTGAGAGAGAGAGAGAGAGAGAGAGAGAGAGAGACTGACAGAGAGAGAGAGAGACACTGACAGAGAGAGAGAGAGAGAGAGAGGACACTGACAGAGAGAGAGAGACACTGACAGAGAGAGAGAGAGACACTGACAGAGAGAGAGGAGAGAGAGAGACACTGACAGAGAGAAGAGAGAGAGAGAGAGACAGAAGAGGAGAGAGACACTGACAGAGAGAGAGAGAGGAGAGACACTGACAGAGAGAGAGAGAGAGACACTGACAGAGAGAGAGAGAGAGAGAGAGACACTGACAGAGAGAGAGAGAGACACTGACAGAGAGAGAGAGAGAGAGAGACACTGACAGAGAGAGAGAGAGAGAGAGAGACACTGACAGAGAGAGAGAGACACTGACAGAGAGAGAGAGAGAGAGAGACACTGACAGAGAGAGAGAGAGAGAGAGACACTGACAGAGAGAGAGAGAGAGAGACACTGACAGAGAGAGAAGAGAGAGAGACACTGACAGAGAGAGAGAGAGAGAGAGAGACACTGACAGAGAGAGAGAGAGAGCCACTGACAGAGAGAGAGAGAGAGACACTGACAGAGAGAGAGAGAGAGACACTGACAGAGAGAGAGAGACACTGACAGAGAGAGAGAGAGAGAGACATTGACAGAGAGAGAGAGAGAGACTGACAGAGAGAGAGAGAGAGACACTGACAGAGAGAGAGAGAGAGAGAGAGACACTGACAGAGAGAGAGAGAGACACTGACAGAGAGAGAGAGAGAGACACTGACAGAGAGAGAGAGAGAGAGACACTGACAGAGAGAGAGAGAGAGGAGACACTGACAGAGAGAGAGAGAGACTGACAGAGAGAGAGAGACACTGACAGAGAGAGAGAGAGAGAGAGAGAGAGACACTGACAGAGAGAGAGAGACACTGACAGAAAGAGAGAGAGAGACACTGACAGAGAGAGAGACACTGACAGAGAGAGAGAAAGAGACACTGACAGAGAGAGAGAGAGAGAGACACTGACAGAGAGAAGAGACACTGACAGAGAGAGAGAGAGAGACACTGACAGAGAGAGAGAGAGAGAGACACTGACAGAGAGAGAGAGAGACACTGACAGAGAGAGAGAGAGAGAGAGAGAGAGAGACACTGACAGAGAGAGAGAGAGACACTGACAGAAAGAGAGAGAGAGAGACACTGACAGAGAGAGAGACACTGACAGAGAGAGAGAGAGAGACACTGACACAGAGAGAGAGAGAGAGAGAGAGACACTGACAGAGAGAGAGACACTGACAGAGAGAGAGAGAGAGAGAGACACTGACAGAGAGAGAGAGAGACACTGACAGAGAGAGAGAGAGAGACACTGACAGAGAGAGAGAGAGAGAGAGACACTGACAGAGAGAGAGAGAGAGAGACACTGACAGAGAGAGAGAGAGAGAGAGAGACACTGAGAGAGAGAGAGAGACACTGACAGAGAGAGAGAGAGAGAACACTGACAGAGAGAGAGAGAGACACTGACAGAGAGAGAGAGACAGTGGCAGAGAGAGAGAGAACACTGACAGATAGAGAGAGAGAGAGAGAGACACTGAAGAGAGAGAGAGAGAGACACTGACAGAGAGAGAGAGAGAGACACTGACAGAGAGAGAGACACTGACAGAGAGAGAGAGAGAGAGACTGACAGAGAGAGAGAGAGACACTGACAGAGAGAGAGAGACACTGACAGAGAGAGAGACAGTGACAGAGAGAGAGAGAGAGACACTGACAGAGAGAGAGAGAGAGACACTGACAGAGAGAGAGAGACAGTGACAGAGAGAGAGAGACACTGACAGAGAGAGAGACAGATGACAGAGAGAGAGAGACACTGACGGAGAGAGAGAAAGAGACACTGACAGAGAGAGAGAAAGAGACACTGACAGAGAGAGAGAAAGAGACACTGACAGAGAGAGAGAGAGAGACACTGACAGAGAGAGAGAGACACTGGCAGAGAGAGAGAGAGACACTGACAGAGAGAGAGAGAGACTGACAGATAGAGAGAAGAGAGAGACACTGACAGAGAGAGAGAGACACTGACAGAGAGAGAGAGAGAGACACTGACAGAGAGAGAGAGAGAGACACTGACAGAGAGAGAGAGACACTGACAGAGAGAGAGAGAGAGAGAGACACTGACAGAGAGAGAGAGAGAGAGACAGTGACAGAGAGAGAGAGAGACAGTGACAGAGAGAGAGAGACAGTGACAGAGAGAGAGAGAGAGACACTGACAGAGAGAGAGAGCGAGGACACTGACAGAGAGAGAGAGAGACTGACAGATAGAGAGAGAGAGAGAGACTGACAGAGAGAGAGAGACACTGACAGAGAGAGAGAGAGAGACTGACAGAAGAGAGAGAGAGAGAGAGACACTGACAGAGAGAGAGAGACACTGACAGAGAGAGAGAGACACTGACAGAGAGAGAGAGAGACACTGACAGAGAGAGAGAGAGAGACACTGACAGAGAGAGAGAGAGAGAGAGAGACACTGACAGAGAGAGAGAGAGACACTGACAGAGAGAGAGACACCTGACAGAGAGAGAGAGAGAGAGAGACACTGACAGAGAGAGAGAGACACTGACAGAGAGAGAGAGAGAGAGAGAGACACTGACAGAGAGAGAGAGAGAGACACACACTGACAGAGAGAGAGAGACACTGACAGAGAGAGAGAGAGAGACACTGACAGAGAGAGAGAGAGAGACACACAGACATAGAGAGAGAGACACTGACAGAGAGAGAGAAGAGAGACACTGACAGAGAGAGAGAGAGAGAGACACTGACAGAGAGAGAGAGAGAGAGACACTGACAGAGAGAGAGAGAGAGAGAGAGACTGACAGAGAGAGAGAGAGAGACACTGACAGAGAGAGAGAGAGAGACACTGACAGAGAGAGAGAGACACTGACAGAGAGAGAGAGAGAGAGACATTGACAGAGAGAGAGAGAGAGACTGACAGAGAGAGAGAGAGAGAGAGACACTGACAGAGAGAGAGAGAGAGAGACACTGACAGAGAGAGAGAGAGAGACACTGACAGAGAGAGAGAGAGAGAGACACTGACAGAGAGAGAGAGAGAGAGAGACACTGACAGAGAGAGAGAGAGACTGACAGAGAGAGAGAGACACTGACAGAGAGTGAGAGACACTGACAGAGAAAGAGACACTGACAGAGAGAGAGGAAAGAGACACTGACACAGAGAGAAGAGAGAGAGAGAGAGACACTGACAGAGAGAGAGAGACACTGGCAGAGAGAGAGAGAGAGAGAGAGAGACACTGACAGAGAGAGAGAGACACTGACAGAGAGAGAGAGAGAGAGAGACACTGACAGAGAGAGAGGAGAGAGAGACACTGACAGAGAGAGAGAGAGAGAGAGACACTGACAGAGAGAGAGAGAGAGAGAGAGAGACACTGAGAGAGAGAGAGAGACACTGACAGAGAGAGAGAGACGAGAGAGAGAGACACTGACAGAGAGAGAGAGAGACACTGACAGAGAGAGAGAGAGACACTGACAGAGAGAGAGAGACACTGACAGAGAGAGAGAGAGAGAGAGACACTGACAGAGAGAGAGAGAGACACTGACAGATAGAGAGAGAGAGAGAGAGAGACACTGACAGAGAGGAGAGAGAAACTGACAGAAAGAGAGAGAGAGACACTGACAGAGAGAGAGACACTGACAGAGAGAGAGAGAGAGAGACTGACGAGAGAGAGAGAGAGAGAGACACTGACAGAGAGAGAGAGACACTGACAGAGAGAGAGACAGTGACAGAGAGAGAGAGAGAGACACTGACAGAGAGAGAGAGAGAGACACTGACAGAGAGAGAGAGACACTGACGGAGAGAGAGAGACAGTGACAGAGAGAGAGAGACACTGACAGAGAGAGAGACAGTGACAGAGAGAGAGAGACACTGACGGAGAGAGAGAGACAGTGACAGAGAGAGAGAGACACTGACAGAGAGAGAGAGAGACCTGACAGAGAGAGAGAGAGAGAGACACTGACAGAGAGAGAGAGACACTGACAGAGAGTGAGAGACACTGACAGAGAGAGAGAAAGAGACACTGACAGAGAGAGAGAAAGAGACACTGACAGAGAGAGAGAAAGAGACACTGACAGAGAGAGAGAGAGAGACACTGACAGAGAGAGAGAGACACTGGCAGAGAGAGAGAGAGACACTGACAGAGAGAGAGAGAGACTGACAGATAGAGAGAGAGAGAGAGAGACACTGACAGAGAGAGAGAGACACTGACAGAAAGAGAGAGAGAGACACTGACAGAGAGAGAGACACTGACAGAGAGAGAGAGAGACACTGACAGAGAGAGAGAGAGAGACACTGACAGAGAGAGAGAGACACTGACAGAGAGAGAGAGAACACTGACAGAGAGAGAGAGAGAGAGACAGTGACAGAGAGAGAGAGACAGTGACAGAGGAGAGAGAGAGAGACACTGACAGAGAGAGAGAGCGAGACACTGACAGAGAGAGAGAGCGAGACACTGACAGAGAGAGAGAGAGACTGACAGATAGAGAGAGAGAGAGAGACTGACAGAGAGAGAGAGACACTGACAGAGAGAGAGAGAGACAGACAGAGAGAGAGAGAGAGACTGACAGATAGAGAGAGAGAGAGAGAGACACTGACAGAGAGAGAGAGACACTGACAGAAAGAGAGAGAGACACTGACAGAGAGAGAGAGAGACACTGACAGAGAGAGAGAGAGAGACACTGACAGAGAGAGAGAGACACTGACAGAGAGAGAGAGAGAGAGAGAGACACTGACAGAGAGAGAGAGAGACACACACTGACAGAGAGAGAGAGACACTGACAGAGAGAGAGAGAGAGACACTGACAGAGAGAGAGAGAGACACACACTGACAGAGAGAGAGAGACACTGACAGAGAGAGAGAGAGAGAGACACTGACAGAGAGAGAGAGAGACTGACAGAGAGAGAGAGAGAGACACTGACAGAGAGAGAGAGAGAGACACTGACAGAGAGAGAGAGACACTGACAGAGAGAGAGAGAGAGACACTGACAGAGAGAGAGAGAGAGACACTGACAGAGAGAGAGAGAGACACTGACAGAGAGAGAGAGACACTGACGGAGAGAGAGAGAGGGACACTGACAGAGAGAGAGAGACACTGACGGAGAGAGAGAGAGAGAGAGACACTGACAGAGAGAGAGACACTGACAGAGAGAGAGAGACACTGACAGAGAGAGAGAGAGAGACACTGACAGAGAGAGAGAGAGACACTGACAGAGAGAGAGAGAGACACACTGACAGAGAGAGAGAGAGAGACACACTGACAGAGAGAGAGAGAGAGAGAGACTGACAGAGAGAGAGAGAGAGACACTGACAGAGAGAGAGAGAGAGACACTGACAGAGAGAGAGAGACACTGACAGAGAGAGAGAGAGAGACACTGACAGAGAGAGAGAGAGAGACACTGACAGAGAGAGAGAGAGAGACACTGACAGAGAGAGAGAGAGACACACTGACAGAGAGAGAGAGAGAGACACACTGACAGAGAGAGAGAGAGAGAGACACTGACAGAGAGAGAGAGAGACTGACAGAGAGAGAGAGAGAGACACTGACAGAGAGAGAGAGAGAGAGACACTGACAGAGAGAGAGAGACACTGACAGAGAGAGAGAGAGAGACACTGACAGAGAGAGAGAGAGAGACACTGACAGAGAGAGAGAGAGAGAGACACTGACAGAGAGAGAGAGAGAGACACTGACAGAGAGAGAGAGAGACACACTGACAGAGAGAGAGAGAGAGACACACTGACAGAGAGAGAGAGAGAGACACACTGACAGAGAGAGAGAGAGAGACACTGACAGAGAGAGAGAGAGAGACTGACAGAGAGAGAGAGAGACACTGACAGAGAGAGAGAGAGAGAGAGAGACACTGACATAGAGAGAGAGACACTGACAGAGAGAGAGAGACACTGACAGAGAGAGAGAGAGAGACACTGACAGAGAGAGAGAGAGACACACTGACAGAGAGAGAGAGAGAGACACACTGACAGAGAGAGAGAGAGAGAGACACTGACATAGAGAGAGAGACACTGACAGAGAGAGAGAGAGAGAGACACTGACAGAGAGAGAGAGAGACTGACAGAGAGAGAGAGAGAGACACTGACAGAGAGAGAGAGAGAGAGACTGACAGAGAGAGAGAGACACTGACAGAGAGAGAGAGAGAGACACTGACGGAGAGAGAGAGAGAGACACTGACACAGAGAGAGAGAGAGAGACACTGACAGAGAGAGAGAGAGACACTGACAGAGAGAGAGAGAGAGACACTGACAGAGAGAGAGAGACACTGACAGAGAGAGAGAGAGAGAGAGAGACACTGACAGAGAGAGAGAGAGAGACACTGACAGAGAGAGAGAGAGACATTGACACAGAGAGAGAGAGAGAGAGAGACACTGACAGAGAGAGAGAGACACTGACAGAGAGAGAGAGACACTGACAGAGAGAGAGAGAGAGACACTGACAGAGAGAGAGAGAGAGAGACACTGACAGAGAGAGAGAGACACTGACAGAGGGAGAGCGAGAGAGACTGACAGAGAGAGAGAGAGAGACACTGATGGAGAGAGAGAGAGAGAGAGACTGACAGAGAGAGAGAGACACTGACAGAGAGAGAGAGACACTGACGGAGAGAGAGAGAGAGAGACACTGACAGAGAGAGAGTGAGACACTGACAGAGAGAGAGAGACACTGACAGAGAGAGAGAGACACTGACGGAGAGAGAGAGAGAGAGACACTGACAGAGAGAGAGAGAGACACTGACAGAGAGAGAGAGTGAGACACTGACAGAGAGAGAGAGACACTGACAGAGAGAGAGAGACACTGACGGAGAGAGAGAGAGACACTGACAGAGAGAGAGAGAGACACTGACGGAGAGAGAGAGAGACACTGACAGAGAGAGAGAGAGAGAGACACTGACAGAGAGAGAGTGAGACACTGACAGAGAGAGAGAGACACTGACAGAGAGAGAGAGAGAGAGACACTGACAGAGAGAGAGAGAGAGAGAGACTGAGAGAGAGAGAGAGAGAGACTGACAGAGAGAGAGAGACACTGACTGAGAGAGAGAGAGACACTGACGGAGAGAGAGAGACACTGACAGAGAGAGAGAGACACTGACAGAGAGAGAGTGAGACAGTGACAGAGAGAGAGAGACACTGACAGAGAGAGAGAGACACTGACAGAGAGAGAGAGAGACATTGACAGAGAGAGAGAGAGAGACTGACAGAGAGAGAGAGAGAGACTGACAGAGAGAGAGAGAGAGAGAGAGACACTGACAGAGAGAGAGAGAGAGAGACTGACAGATGTAGAATTTAACAATATCTCGCTAAGATTCCTGGTACCTTTCCCCTGCAGAGGAGAAGAATCCCTTTCTGGGCTTTTATAATGAGTTTAAAGGGGCAGATGAAGATTGCGGGGGATAAAAGGGGAATACATTCATGGAGACCACCCCCCCCCAGTGTTTGGACTCATGGGAAAGAGAATTGAAAATGGAGCTAAATTACAGAAGTCTGAGATCCCCGAAACATCTCGGGGAAGGAACATATCAATTTTAAGATTCTACAACATTTTGGCTGCGTAAAAGAGTTCCCGAATACAGGAGGTGGGGCCAACCTCTGTGAAACAAACTCGTGTATTAAGGTTCCCAGACTGTCCGGGGAACTATTCACCCCCTAAAAGATAATCGAATTACCCGATCAAGCTCAATGGAAATCATGGTCAGGAAACTGGACAATCCTCAAACAATGCAAACCCAGTGAGAGCACATTCTCACACCCGAATCAAGTTACTGCTGACAAAGGAGACATTTGAAAATCAATGGACAGAACAGTTTAAACAGAGCCCAAGAGGTTTGATGGGAGATAACGGAGCCTTTTTTGGGGGATATATCTATCCCCCAGTTTTACAAGGAAGAACTAACAGAACACAGACTGAAACTCGCACAGACTGGAACACAGACACAGACTGGAACACAGACACATACTGGAACACAGACACAGACTGGAACAAGGACACAGACTGGAACAAGGACACAGACTGGAACAAGGACACAGACTGGAACACAGACACAGACTGGAACACAGACACAGACTGGAACACAGACACAGACTGGAACACAGACACAGACTCGAACAAGGACACAGACTGGAACACAGACACAGACTGGAACACAGACACAGACTGGAACAAGGACACAGACTGGAACAAGGACACAGACTGGAACAAGGACACAGACTGGAACACAGACACAGACTGGACACAGACTGGAACACAGACACAGACTCGAACAAGGATACAGACTGGAACACAGACACAGACTGGACACAGACTGGAACACAGACACAGACTCGAACAAGGACACAGACTGGAACACAGACACAGACTCGAACAAGGACACAGACTGGAACACAGACACAGACTGGAACACAGACACAGACTGGAACACAGACACAGACTGGAACAAGGACACAGACTGGAACACAGACACAGACTGGAACACAGACACAGACTGGAACACAGACACAGACTCGAACAAGGACACAGACTGGAACACAGACACAGACTGGAACACAGACACAGACTGGAACAAGGACACAGACTGGAACACAGACACAGACTGGAACAAGGACACAGACTGGAACACAGACACAGACTGGAACAAGGACACAGACTGGAACACAGACACAGACTGGAACACAGACACAGACTGGAACAAGGACACAGACTGGAACACAGACACAGACTGGAACACAGACACAGACTGGAACAAGGACACAGACTGGAACACAGACACAGATGGAATACAGACACAGACTGGAACACAGACACAGACACAGACTGGAACACAGACACAGACTGGAACACAGACACAGACACAGACTGGAACACAGACACAGACTGGAACACAGACACAGACACAGACACAGACACAGACTGGAACACGGACACAGACAGAGACTGGAACACAGACACAGACACAGACAGCCTGCTTCCTCTACAGTGAAGAAATGGAATAGTGAAGGAAACTACCAGAACTGATCAAGAACTGACCGATCACGCGGCCCACGAAACAGAAGATTGTCAGGAACCAAACTGAGAACCGCTCTACAATCTACTTCTGAACGGCCCAACGGGGGAGAAATTACCAAACGGGACTAACTAAAACTATTCCTAACCAAAGAAAGTGGGTACTTACCCCATCCATCCAAAACGCAACTTACCGCATCAACGGACTCACCCCAACCGAAGACTACGCAGTCCGAAGTCCTCTCCTCCGTCCGGGGTACGGCTCGCCGAGAAGGTCAAGTGCAGCGAACCCCGAAACCGCGATTCACCGGCAACTGTCTAAAGGGATTGGTGAGCATGGCCCCTGAACCCCCAGAGCTATCACTTAGTTAGTCAGGGGAATTGGGAGTGGGGAGGCTGGGATAACTTGTGTAAATGTATCTGCATTCTCCTCTTTACCCCATTGAGAGTTGAAGCTGTATTCTTTTCCCCACAGGCTGTAATTGGACAATTTATTCAATGTGTTGTGCCCCTCAGTGTGTATCGGTCTGTGTGTGTTATTAAAGGTCTGCCTTTTACTTCTGGTTAAACACAATAAAGCCAGACCTGCTTCCTGCCTTGAAACCGATTGTCTGTCCAGGTCTGTCACAGTCCCTTCATAATTCCAGTGTCTAGAACCAAGGGTGTGGGAGCGATTGGGACCCACTCATATAAGGTCAGAAGGGAAAGCTGACCCTCTGCAAACCACCCCGTGCAATGATCAGCCATGATCTGATTGAATGGTGGTGCAGGCTCGAAGGGCCGAATGGCCGACTCCTGCACCTATTTACTGTGTTTCTCTGTTTCTATCCCCCGCTGGCACTGACCTCTCACCCTGCAGCCTGCGCTCCACATCACTGACCCCTGGGTTAGAGAGAGAGGGGAAATCAGCCAGGGTTCCTGCTCCTGATCACTGCCCAGTGACCCCTGGGTTAGAGAGAGGGGAAATCAGCCAGTGTTCCTGCTCTTGATCACTGTCCAGTGACCCCTGGGTTAGAGAGAGAGGAAATCAGCCAGGGTTCCTGCTCCTGATCACTGCCCAGTGACCCCTGGGTTAGAGAGAGGGGAAATCAGCCAGGGCTCCTGCTCCTGATCACTGCCCAGTGACCCCTGGGTTAGAGAGTGGGGAAATCAGCCAGGGTTCCTGCTCCTGATCACTGCCCAGTGACCCCTGGGTTAGAGAGAGGGGAAATCAGCCAGTGTTCCTGCTCCTGATCACTGTCCAGTGACCCCTGGTTTAGAGAGAGATGAAATCAGCCAGGGTTCCTGCTCCTGATCACTGCCCAGTGACCCCTGGGTTAGGGAGAGAGGAAATCAGCCAGGGTTCCTGCTCCTGATCACTGCCCAGTGACCCCTGGGTTAGTGAGAGATGAAATCAGCCAGGGTTCCCGCTCCTGATCACTGCCCAGTGACCCCTGGGTTAGAGAGAGAGGGGAAATCAGCCAGGGTTCCTGCTCCTGATCACTGCCCAGTGACCCCTGGGTTAGAGAGAGGGGAAATCAGCCAGGGTTCCTGCTCCTGATCACTGCCCAGTGACCCCTGGGTTAGAGAGAGGGGAAATCAGCCAGGGTTCCTGCTCCTGATCATTGCCCAGTGACCCCTGGGTTGGAGAGAGAAGGGAAATCAGCCAGGGTTCCTGCTCCCGATCACTGCCCAGTGACCCCTGGGTTAAAGAGAGGGGAAATCAGCCAGGGTTCCTGCTCCTGATCACTGCCCAGTGATCCCTGGGTTAGAGAGAGAGGGGAAATCAGCCAGGGTTCCTGCTCCTGATCACTGCCCAGTGACCCCTGGGTTGGAGAGAGGGGAAATCAGCCAGGGTTCCTGCTCCCGATCACTGCCCAGTGACCCCTGGGTTAAAGAGAGAGGGGAAATCAGCCAGGGTTCCTGCTCCTGATCACTGCCCAGTGACCCCTGGGTTAGAGAGAGGGGAAATCAGCCAGGGTTCCTGCTCCCGATCACTGCCCAGTGACCCCTGGGTTAAAGAGAGAGGGGAAATCAGCCAGGGTTCCTGCTCCTGATCACTGCCCAGTGACCCCTGGGTTAGAGAGAGGGGAAATCAGCCAGGGTTCCTGCTCCTGATCACTGCCCAGTGACCCCTGGGTTAGAGAGAGAGGAAATCAGCCAGGGTTCCTGCTCCAGATCACTGCCCTGTGAGCCCTGGGTTAGAGAGAGGGGAAATCAGCCAGGGTTCCTGCTCCTGATCACTGTCCAGTGACCTCTGGGTTAGAGAGAGAGGAAATCAGTAAGGATTCCTGCTCCTGATCATTGCCCAGTGACCACTGGGTTAGAGAGAGAGGGGAAATCAGCCAGGGTTCCTGCTCCTGATCACTGCCCAGTGACCCCTGGGTTAGAGAGAGGGGAAATCAGCCAGGGTTCCTGCTCCTGATCACTGCCCAGTGACCCCTGGGTTAGAGAGAGGGGAAATCAGCCAGGGTTCCTGCTCCTGATCACTGCCCAGTGACTCCTGGGTTAGAGAGAGAGGAAATCAGCCAGGGTTCCTGCTCCTGATCACCGCCCAGTGACCCCTGGGTTAGAGAGAGAGGAAATCAGCCAGGGTTCCTGCTCCTGATCACTGCCCAGTGACCCCTGGGTTAGAGAGAGAGGAAATCAGCCAGGGTTCCTGCTCCTGATCACTGTCCAGTGACCCCTGGGTTAGAGAGAGAGGAAATCAGCCAGGGTTCCTGCTCCCGATCACTGCCCAGTGACCCCTGGGTTAGAGAGAGAGGAAATCAGCCAGGGTTCCTGCTCCTGATCACTGCCCAGTGACCCCTGGGTTAGAGAGAGGGGAAATCAGCCAGGGCTCCTGCTCCTGATCACTGCCCAGTGAACCCTGGGTTAGACAGAGCGGAAATCAGCCAGGGTTCCTGCTCCTGATCACTGCCCAGTGATCCCTGGGTTAGACAGAGCGGAAATCAGCCAGGGTTCCGGCTCCTGATCACTGCCCAGTGACCCCTGGGTTAGACAGAGCGGAAATCAGCCAGGGTTCCTGCTCCTGATCACTGCCCAGTGACCCCTGGGTTAGAGAGAGAGGGGAAATCAGCCAGGGTTCCTGCTCCTGATCACTGCCCAGTGACCCCTGGGTTAGAGAGAGGGGAAATCAGCCAGGGTTCCTGCTCCTGATCACTGCCCAGTGACCCCTGGGTTAGAGAGAGGGGAAATCAGCCAGTGTTCCTGCTCTTGATCACTGTCCAGTGACCCCTGGGTTAGAGAGAGGGGAAATCAGCCAGGGTTCCTGCTCCTGATCACTGCCCAGTGACCCCTGGGTTAGAGAGAGAGGGGAAATCAGCCAGGGTTCCTACTCCTGATCACTGCCCAGTGACCTCTGGGTTATAGAGAGGGAAATCAGCCAGGGTTCCTGCTCCTGATCACTGCCCAGTGACCCCTGGGTTAAAGAGAGAGGGGAATTCAGCCAGGGTTCCTGCTCCTGATCACTGCCCAGTGACCCCTGGGTTAGAGAGAGGGGAAATCAGCCAGGGTTCCTGCTCCTGATCACTGCCCAGTGACCCCTGGGTTAGAGAGAGAGGGGAAATCAGCCAGGGTTCCTGCTCCTGATCACTGCCCAGTGACCCCTGGGTTGGAGAGAGGGGAAATCAGCCAGGGTTCCTGCTCCTGATCACTGCCCAGTGACCCCTGGGTTGGAGAGAGGGGAAATCAGCCAGGGTTCTGCTCCTGATCACTGTCCAGTGACCTCTGGGTTAGAGAGAGAGGGGAAATCAGCCAGGGTTTCTGTCCCTGATCACTGTCCATTGACCCCTGGGGTAGAGAGAGGGGAAATCAGCCAGGGTTCCTGCTCCTGATCATATCCCAGTGACCCCTGGGTAAGAGAGAGGGGAAATCAGCCAGGGTTTCTGTCCCTGATCACTGTCCATTGACCCCTGGGGTAGAGAGAGAGGAAATCAGCCAGGGTTCCTGCTCCTGATCATATCCCAGTGACCCCTGGGTTCGAGAGAGAGGGGAAATCAGCCAGGGTTCCTGCTCCTGACCACTGCCCAGTGACCTCTGGGTTAGAGAGAGAGGCAAAATCAGCCAGGGTTCCTGCTCCTGATCACTGCCCAGCGACCCCTGGGTTAGAGAGAGAGGTAAAATCAGCCAGGGTTCCTGCTCCTGGTCACTGTCCAGTGACTCCTGGGTTAGAGAGAGGGGGAATCAGCCAGGGTTCCTGCTCCTGATCACTGTCCAGTGACTCCTGGGTTAGAGAGAGGGAAATCAGCCAGGGTTCCTGCTCCTGATCACTGCCCACTGACCTCTGGGTTAGAGAGAGGGGAAATCAGCCAGGGTTCCTGCTCCTGATCCCTGCCCAGTGACCCCTGGGTTAGAGAGAGAGGAAAATCAGCCAGGGTTCCTGCTCCTGATCACTGCCCAGTGACCCCTGTGTTAGAGAGAGGAGAAATCAGCCAGGGTTCCTGCTCCTGATCACTGCCCAGTGACCCCTGGGTTAGAGAGAGAGGGAAATCAGCCAGGGTTCCTGCTCCTGATCACTGCCCAGTGACCCCTGGGTTAGAGAGAGAGGGGAAATCAGCCAGGGTTCCTGCTCCTGATCACTGTCCAGTGATCCCTGGGTTAGAGAGAGAGGGGAAATCAGCCAGGGTTCCTGTTCCTGATCATATCCCAGTGACCGCTGGGTTGGAGAGAGAGGGGAAATCAGCCAGGGTTCCTGCTCCTGACCACAGCCCAGTGACCTCTGGGTTAGAGAGAGAGGCAAAATCAGCCAGGGTTCCTGCTCCTGATCACTGCCCAGTGACTCCTCGGTTCGAGAGAGAGGAGAAATCAGCCAGGATTCCTGCTCCTGATCACTGTCCAGTGACCCCTGGGTTAGAGAGAGAGGAAATCAGCCAGGGTTCCTGCTCCTGATCGCTGCCCAGAGATCCTGGGTTAGAGAGAGAGGGGAAATCAGCCAGGGTTCCTGCTCCTGATCACTGCCCAGTGACCCCTGGGTTCGAGAGAGGGGAAATCAGCCAGGGTTCCTGCTCCTGATCACTGTCCAGTGACCCCTGGGTTCGAGAGAGAGGGGAAATCAGCCAGGGTTCCTGCTCCTGATCACTGTCCAGTGACCCCTGGGTTAGAGAGAGAGGGGAAATCAGCCAGGGTTCCTGCCCCTGATCACTGCCCAGTGACCCCTGGGTTAGAGAGAGGGAAATCAGCCAGGGTTCCTGCTCCTGATCACTGCCCAGTGACCCCTGGGTTAGAGAGAGAGGAAATCAGCCAGGGTTCCTGCCTCTGATCACTGCCCAGTGACCCCTGGGTTAGAGAGAGAGGGGAAATCAGCCAGGGTTCCTGCTCCTGATCACTGTCCAGTGACCCCTGGGTTAGAGAGAGAGGGAAATCAGCCAGGGTTCCTGCTCCTGATCACTGCCCAGTGACCCCTGGGTTAGAGAGAGGGGGAAATCAGCCAGGGTTCCTGCTCCTGATCCCTGCGCAGTGACCCCTGGGTTAGAGAGAGGGGAAATCAGCCAGGGTTCCTGGTCCTGATCACTGCCCAGTGACCCCTGGGTTAGAGAGAGAGGGGAAATGAGCCAGGGTTCCTGCTCCTGATCACTGCCCTGTGACCCCTGGGTTAGAGAGAGAGAGGAAATCAGCCAGGGTTCCTGCTCCTGATCACTGCCCAGTGACCCCTGGGTTAGAGAGAGGAGAAATCAGCCAGGGTTCCTGCTCCTGATCACTGCCCAGTGACCTCTGGGTTAGAGAGAGAGGGGAAATCAGCCAGGGTTCCTGCTCCTGATCATATCCCAGTGACCCCTGGGTTAGAGAGAGGGGAAATCAGCCAGGGTTCCTGCTCCTGATCACTGCCCAGTGACCCCTGGGTTAGAGAGAGGGGAAATCAGCCAGGGTTCCTGCTCCTGATCACTGCCCAGTGAACCCTGGGTTAGAGAGAGAGGAAATCAGCCAGGGTTCCTGCTCCTGATCACTGCCCAGTGACCCCTGGGTTAGAGAGAGGGGAAATCAGCCAGGGTTCCTGCTCCTGATCACTGCCCAGTGACCCCTGGGTTAGAGAGAGGGGAAATCAGCCAGGGTTCCTGCTCCTGACCACTGTCCAGTGACCCCTGGGTTAGAGAGAGAGGAAATCAGCCAGGGTTCCTGCTCCTGACCACTGTCCAGTGACCCCTGGGTTAGAGAGAGGGGAAATCAGCCAGGGTTCCTGCTCCTGACCACTGTCCAGTGACCCCTGGGTTAGAGAGAGAGAAAATCAGACAGGGTTCCTGCTCTTGATCACTGTCCAGTGACCCTGCGTTAGAGAGAGAGGAAATCAGCCAGGGTTCCTGCTCCTGATCACTGCCCAGTGACCCTTGGGTTCGAGAGAGAAGAAATCAGCCAGGGTTCCTGCTCCTGATCACTGCCCAGTGACCCCTGGGTTAGAGAGAGGGAGGAAATCAGCCAGGGTTCCTGCTCCTGATCACTGCCCAGTGACCCCTGGGTTAGAGAGGGGGGAAATCAGCCAGGGTTCCTGCTCCTGATCACTGTCCAGTGACCCTGCGTTAGAGAGAGAGGAAATCAGCCAGGGTTCCTGCTCCTGATCACTGTCCAGTGACCCCTGGGTTAGAGAGAGAGGAAATCAGCCAGGGTTCCTGCTCCTGATCACTGTCCAGTGACCCTGCGTTAGAGAGAGAGGAAATCAGCCAGGGTTCCTGCTCCTGATCACTGCCCAGTGACCTCTGGGTTAGAGAGAGGGGAAATCAGCCAGGGTTCCGGCTCCTGATCACTGCCCAGAGACCCCTGAGTTAGAGAGAGAGGAAATCAGCCAGGGTTCCTGCTCCTGATCACTGTTCAGTGACCTCTGGGTTAGAGAGAGAGGAAATCAGCCAGGATTCCTGCTCCTGATCATTGCCCAGTGACCCCTGGGTTAGAGAGAGGGGAAATCAGCCAGGATTCCTGCTCCTGATCATTGCCCAGTGACCCCTGGGTTAGAGAGGGGGGAAATGAGCCAGGGTTCCTGCTCCTGATCACTGCCCACTGACCCCTGGGTTAGAGAGAGGGGAAATCAGCCAGGGTTCCTGCTCCTGATCACTGCCCAGTGACCACTGGGTTAGAGAGAGAGGGGAAATCAGCCAGGGTTCCTGCTCCTGATCACTGCCCAGTGACTCCTGGGTTAGAGAGAGAGGAAATCAGCCAGGGTTCCTGCTCCTGATCACCGCCCAGTGACCCCTGGGTTAGAGAGAGAGGAAATCAGCCAGGGTTCCTGCTCCTGATCACCGCCCAGTGACCCCTGGGTTAGAGAGAGAGGAAATCAGCCAGGGTTCCTGCTCCTGATCACTGCCCAGTGACCCCTGGGTTAGAGAGGGAGGAAATCAGCCAGGGTTCCTGCTCCTGATCACTGCCCAGTGACCCCTGGGTTAGAGAGAGGGGAAATCAGCCAGGGCTCCTGCTCCTGATCACTGCCCAGTGACCCCTGGGTTAGACAGAGCGGAAATCAGCCAGGGTTCCTGCTCCTGATCACTGCCCAGTGATCCCTGGGTTAGACAGAGCGGAAATCAGCCAGGGTTCCGGCTCCTGATCACTGCCCAGTGACCCCTGGGTTAGACAGAGCGGAAATCAGCCAGGGTTCCTGCTCCTGATCACTGCCCAGTGACCCCTGGGTTAGAGAGAGAGGGGAAATCAGCCAGGGTTCCTGCTCCTGATCACTGCCCAGTGACCCCTGGGTTAGAGAGAGAGGGGAAATCAGCCAGGGTTCCTGCTCCTGATCACTGCCCAGTGACCCCTGGGTTAGAGAGAGGGGAAATCAGCCAGGGTTCCTGCTCCTGATCAATGCCCAGTGAACCCTGGATTAGAGAGAGGGAAAATAAGCCAGGGTTCCTGCTCCTGATCACTGCCCAGTCACCCCTGGGTTAGAGAGAGGGGAAATAAGCCAGGGTTCCTGCTCCTGATCACTGCCCAGTGACCCCTGGGTTAGAGAGAGGGGAAAAAAGCCAGGGTTCCTGCTCCTGATCACTGCCCAGTGACCCCTGTGTTCGAGAGAGGGGAAATCAGCCAGGGTTCCTGCCCCTCCCCCACACACTCCTCTCCCCCTCCCCTACACACACCCCTCTCTCCTCCCCCACACACACTCCTCTCCCCCTCCCCCACACACACTCCTCACCCCCTCCCCCACACACACTCCTCTCCCCCTCCCCTACACACACTCCTCTCCCCCTCCCCCACACACAGTCCTCTCCCCCTCCCCCACACACACTCTTCTCCCCCTCCCCCACACACACTCCTCTCCCCCTCCCCCACACACTCCTCTCCCCCTCCCCCACACACACTCTTCTCCCCCTGTTTGATGGGACAGTGTCGAGGGAGCTTTACTCTGTATCTAACCCCCTGTACCTGCCCTGGGAGTCTTTGATGGGACAGTGTAGAGGGAGCTTTACTCTGTATCTAACCCCCTGTACCTGCCCTGGGAGTGTTTGATGGGACAGTGTAGAGGGAGCTTTACTCTGTATCTAACCTCGTGCTGTACCTGCCCTGGGAGTGTTTGATGGGACAGTGTAGAGGGAGCTTTACTCTGTATCTAACCCCCTGTACCTGCCCTGGGAATGTTTGATGGGACAGTGTAGAGGGAGCTTTACTCTGTATCTAACCCCCTGTACCTGCCCTGGGAGTGTTTGATGGGACAGTGTAGAGGGAGCTTTACTCTGTATCTGACCCCCTGTACCTGCCCTGGGAGTGTTTGATGGGATAGTGTAGAGGGAGCTTTACTCTGTATCTAACCCCCTGCACCTGCCCTGGGAGTGTTTGATGGGACAGTGCAGAGGGAGCTTTACTCTGTATCTAACCCCCTGTACCTGCCCTGGGAGTGTTTGATGGGACAGTGTAGAGGGAGCTTTACTCTGTATCTAACCCCGTGCTGTACCTGCCCTGGTGGTGTTTGATGGGACAGTGCAGAGGGAGCTTTACTCTGTATCTAACCCCCTGTACCTGCCCTGGGAGTGTTTGATGGGACAGTGTAGAGGGAGCTTTACTCTGTATCTAACCCCCTGCACCTGCCCTGGGAGTGTTTGATAGGACAGTGTAGAGGGAGCTTTCTCTGTATCTAACCCCCTGTACCTGCCCTGGGAGAGTTTGATGGGACAGTGCAGAGGGAGCTTTACTCTGTATCTAACCCCCTGTACCTGCCCTGGGAGTGTTTGATGGGACAGTGTAGAGGGAGCTTTACTCTGTATCTAACCCCGGGCTGTACCTGGCCTGGGAGTGTTTGATGGGACAGTGTAGAGGGAGCTTTACTCTGTATCTAACCCCCTGTACCTGCCCTGGGAGTGTTTGATGGGACAGTGTAGAGGGAGCTTTACTCTGTATCTAACCCAGTGCTGTACCTGCCCTGGGAGTGTTTGATGGGACAGTGTAGAGGGAGCTTTACTCTGTATCTAACCCCCTGTACCTGCCCTGGGAGTGTTTGATGGGACAGTGTAGAGGGAGCTTTACTCTGTATCTAACCCCCTGTACCTGCCCTGGGATTGTTTGATGGGACAGTGTAGAGGGAGCTTTATTCTGTATCTAACCCCCTGTACCTGCCCTGGGAGTGTTTGATGGGACAGTGTAGAGGGAGCTTTACTCTGTATCTAACCCCGTGCTGTACCTGCCCTGGGAGTGTTTGATGGGACAGTACAGAGAGAGCTTTACTCTGTATCTAACCCCGTGCTGTACCTGCCCTGGGAGTGTTTGATGGGACAGTGTGGAGGGAGCTTTACTCTGTATCTAACCCCCTGTACCTGCCCTGGGAGTGTTTGATGGGACAGTGTAGAGGGAGCTTTACTCTGTATCTAAACCCCTGTACCTGCCCTGGGAGTGTTTGATGGGACAGTGTAGAGGGAGCTTTACTCTGTATCTAACCCCCTGTACCTGCCCTGGGAGTGTTTGATGGGACAGTGTAGAGGGAGCTTTACTCTGTATCTAACCCCCTGTACCTGCCCTGGGTGTGTTTGATGGGACAGTGTAGAGGGAGCTTTACTCTGTATCTAACCCCCTGTACCTGCCCTGGGAGTGTTTGATGGGACAGTGTAGAGGGAGCTTTACTCTGTATCTAACCCCCTGTACCTGCCCTGGGAGTGTTTGATGGGACAGTGTAGAGGGAGCTTTACTCTGTATCTAACCTCGTGCTGTACCTGCCCTGGGAGTGTTTGATGGGACAGTGTAGAGGGAGCTTTACTCTGTATCTAACCCCCTGTACCTGCCCTGGGAGTGTTTGATGGGACAGTGTAGAGGGAGCTTTACTCTGTATCTAACCCCCTGTACCTGCCCTGGGAGTGTTTGATGGGACAGTGTAGAGGGAGCTTTACTCTGTATCTGACCCCCTGTACCTGCCCTGGGAGTGTTTGATGGGATAGTGTAGAGGGAGCTTTACTCTGTATCTAACCCCCTGCACCTGCCCTGGGAGTGTTTGATAGGACAGTGTAGAGGGAGCTTTCTCTGTATCTAACCCCCTGTACCTGCCCTGGGAGAGTTTGATGGGACAGTGCAGAGGGAGCTTTACTCTGTATCTAACCCCCTGTACCTGCCCTGGGAGTGTTTGATGGGACAGTGTCGAGGGAGCTTTACTCTGTATCTAACCCCGGGCTGTACCTGGCCTGGGAGTGTTTGATGGGACAGTGTAGAGGGAGCTTTACTCTGTATCTAACCCCCTGTACCTGCCCTGGGAGTGTTTGATGGGACAGTGTAGAGGGAGCTTTACTCTGTATCTAACCCAGTGCTGTACCTGCCCTGGGAGTGTTTGATGGGACAGTGTAGAGGGAGCTTTACTCTGTATCTAACCTCCTGTACCTGCCCTGGGAGTGTTTGATGGGACAGTGTAGAGGGAGCTTTACTCTGTATCTAACCCCGTGCTGTACCTGCCCTGGGAGTGTTTGATGGGACAGTGTGGAGGGAGCTTTACTCTGTATCTAACCCCCTGTACCTGCCCTGGGAGTGTTTGATCGGACAGTGTAGTGGGAGCTTTCTCTGTATCTAACCCCCTGTACCTGCCCTGGGAGAGTTTGATGGGACAGTGTAGAGGGAGCTTTACTCTGTATCTAACCCCCTGTACCTGCCCTGGGAGTGTTTGATGGGATAGTGTAGAGGGAGCTTTACTCTGTATCTAACCCCGTGCTGTACCTGCCCTGGGAGTGTTTGATGGGACAGTGTAGAGGGAGCTTTACTCTGTATCTAACCCCCTGTACCTGCCCTGGGAGTGTTTGATGGGACAGTGTAGAGGGAGCTTTACTCTGTATCTAACCCCGTGCTGTACCTGCCCTGGGAGTGTTTGATGGGACAGTGTAGAGGGAGCTTTACTCTGTATCTAACCCCGTGCTGTACCTGCCCTGGGAGTGTTTGATGGGACAGTGTAGAGGGAGCTTTACTCTGTATCTAACCCCCTGTACCTGCCCTGGGAGTGTTTGATGGGACAGTGTAGAGGGAGCTTTACTCTGTATCTAACGTCGTGCTGTACCTGCCTTGGGAGTGTTTGATGGGACAGTGTAGAGGGAGCTTTACTCTGTATCTAACCCCCTGTACCTGCCCTGGGAATGTTTGATGGGACAGTGTAGAGGGAGCTTTACTCTGTATCTAACCCCCTGTACCTGCCCTGGGAGTGTTTGATGGGACAGTGTAGAGGGAGCTTTACTCTGTATCTGACCCCCTGTACCTGCCCTGGGAGTGTTTGATGGGATAGTGTAGAGGGAGCTTTACTCTGTATCTAACCCCCTGTACCTGCCCTGGGAGTGTTTGATGGGACAGTGTAGAGGGAGCTTTACTCTGTATCTGACCCCCTGTACCTGCCCTGGGAGTGTTTGATGGGACAGTGTAGAGGGAGCTTTACTCTGTATCTGACCCCCTGTACCTGCCCTGGGAGTGTTTGATGGGACAGTGTAGAGGGAGCTTTACTCTGTATCTGACCCCCTGTACCTGCCCTGGGAGTGTTTGATGGGATAGTGTAGAGGGAGCTTTACTCTGTATCTAACCCCCTGCACCTGCCCTGGGAGAGTTTGATGGGACAGTGCAGAGGGAGCTTTACTCTGTATCTAACCCCCTGTACCTGCCCTGGGAGTGTTTGATGGGACAGTGTAGAGGGAGCTTTACTCTGTATCTAACCCCGGGCTGTACCTGGCCTGGGAGTGTTTGATGGGACAGTGTAGAGGGAGCTTTACTCTGTATCTAACCCCCTGTACCTGCCCTGGGAGTGTTTGATGGGACAGTGTAGAGGGAGCTTTACTCTGTATCTAACCCAGTGCTGTACCTGCCCTGGGAGTGTTTGATGGGACAGTGTAGAGGGAGCTTTACTCTGTATCTAACCCCCTGTACCTGCCCTGTGAGTGTTTGATGGGACAGTGTAGAGGGAGCTTTACTCTGTATCTAACCCCCTGTACCTGCCCTGTGAGTGTTTGATGGGACAGTGTAGAGGGAGCTTTACTCTGTATCTAACCCCCTGTACCTGCCCTGGGGATAAATGGTGAGAATGTATTTCTATCCTGTACAGGGCCCCGTGTTCTCCCCACACAGAGGATGTACAGTACCGGGAGCGATATCCAGGATAAATTTGACTGGGATCCATCGCCTCGCCCCCGACCGATCCCCGTCTCTCTCTCTCTCTCTCTCTCTCTCTGTCGGGTTTGTTTGCGGACAGATGTGGGGCCTGGAGACGGAGGGGGTGAGGAAAATGAGGAGATGGAACAACAAAAGGCATTTTAGGGAGCTGTATTTTTGCACTGTTGAAACTGTCTCCCTCTCTCTCTCTCTCTCTCCCTCTGTCTCCCTCTGTATCTCTCTCTCTCTCTCTGTCTGTCCTTTTCGGGTTGGAAATCGGTGGTTAGTGATGTGCCACAGGGATCTGTGCTGGGACCACAACTGTTTACAATATACATAGATGACCTGGAAAAGGGGACAGAGTGTAGTGTAACAACATTTGCAGATGACACAAAGATTAGTGGGAAAGCGGGTTGTGTAGAGGACACAGAGAGGCTGCAAAGATATTTGGATAGGTTCAGCGAATGGGCTAAGGTTTGGCAGATGGAATACAATGTCGGAAAGTGTGAGGTCATCCACCTTGGGGAAAAAAAACAGTAAAAGGGAATATTATTTGAATGGGGAGAAATTACAACATGCTGCGGTGCAGAGGGACCTGGGGGTCCTTGTGCATGAATCCCCAAAAAAAAGTTAGTTTGCAGGTGCAGCAGGTGATCAGGAAGGCGAATGGAATGTTGGCCTTCATTGCGAGAGGGATGGAGTACAAAAGCAGGGAGGTCCTGCTGCAACTGTACAGGGTATTGGTGAGGCCGCACCTGGAGTACTGCATGCAGTTTTGGTCACCTTACTTAAGGAAGGATATACTAGCTTTGGAGGGGGTACAGAGACGATTCACTCGGCTGATTCCGGAGATGAGGGGGTTACCTTATGATGATAGATTGAGTAGACTGGGTCTTTACTCGCTGGAGTTCAGAAGGATGAGGGGTGATCTTATAGAAACATTTAGGATAATGAAAGGGATAGACAAGATCGAGGCAGAGAGGTTGTTTCCACTGGTCGGGGAGACTAGAACTAGGGGGCACAGCCTCAAAATACGGGGGAGCCAATTTAAAACCGAGTTGAGAAGGAATTTCTTCTCCCAGAGGGTTGTGAATCTGTGCAATTCTCTGCCCAAGGAAGCAGTTGAGGCTCGCTCATTGAATGTATTCAAATCACAGATAGATAGATTTTTAACCAATAAGGGAATTAAGGGTTACGGGGAGTGGGCAGGTAAGTGGAGCTGAGTCCACGGCCAGATCAGCCATGATCTTATTGAATGGCGGAGGAGGCTCGAGGGGCTCGATGGCCGACTCCTGTTCCTAATTCTTATGTTCTTATGTTCCTGTCTCTCTCTCTCTCTCTCTCACTCCGGGCAGACGGGTACCACAGATTGCTGGAGATTCCCAGTGTGCCTCCTCCGTGCACCGCAGGAGCTGTTGGCTATTCGACTACGAGGGCGTCACGTTTGGTCCCGATTCCAAATCCTGTCATCGCCCCGGGGTCAGTAACCGGCCCCGGTGTTTGAGGGCCGACTCAGGCTTTCTCCACCCTCCCCCGACCCCAACTCACCCATTCCCATCAGTTCCCCCCTCGGATACCGTCAACAACGGCCCCTCAGGTGGTGACGGTGTTGGAGCAAAGGCCGCTCCAGTGAGCAAGGCCATCGAAACATGGCCGCCATGGGGCGGTGACATCATCAGAACATGGCCGCCAGGGGAGGTGACATCATTAAAACATGGCCGCCAGGGGCGGTGACATCATTAAAACATGGCCGCCATGAGATGGTGACATCATTAACACATGGCCACCAGGGGCAGTGACATCATTAAAACATGGCCGCCATGAGATGGTGACATCATTAACACATGGCCACCAGGGGCAGTGACATCACTAAAACATGGCTGCCATGGGCGGCGACATAATTAAAATATGGCCGCCCCGGGCGGTGACATCATTAAAACATGGCCGATGCGAATGGTGACATGATTAAAACATGGCCGCCTTGGGCGGTGACATCATTAAAACATGGCCTCCCCAGGTGGTGATATCACTAAAACATGGCCTCCAGGGCATTGACATCATTAAAACATGGCCTTCGTGGGTGGTGACATCATTAAAACATGGCCACCTGAGGCGGTGACATCATTACAACATGGCCGACGCGCGTGGTGACATCAATATAAGATGGCCGCCAGGGCAGTGACATCACCAAAACATGGCCACCCCGAGCGGTGACATCACTAAAACATGGCCTACAGGGCTGTGACATCATTAAAACATGGCCGACGCGAGTGGTGACATCAATATAAGATGGCCGCCAGGGCAGTGACATCACCAAAACATGGCCACCCCGGGCGGTGACATCACTAAAACATGGCCTCCAGGGCAGTGACATCATTAAAACATGGCCGACGCGAGTGGTGACATCAATATAAGATGGCCGCCAGGGCAGTGACATCACCAAAACATGGCCACCCCGGGCGGTGACATCACTAAAACATGGCCTCCAGGGCAGTGACATCATTAAAACATGGCCGACGCGAGTGGTGACATCAATATAAGATGGCCGCCAGGGCAGTGACATCACCAAAACATGGCCACCCCGGGCAGTGACATCATTAAAACACGTGTGCAGAAGGTGGGACTGTCGACTGGAGCAGCTGAACAAGCAAAGGGCCCCTGAACATCGAGCTCCTTGACCCAGCTTTCGCTCGTCTGTCCGAGTATCGCCCTGTGTGGCTCGGGGTCAAACCAGGACTTTACTGAGGGAGTACTGAGGGAGCACCGCACTGTCGGAGGGGCAGTACTGAGGGAGTGTCGCACTGTCGGAGGGACAGTACTGAGGGAGTGCCGCACTGTCGGAGGGGCAGTACTGAGGGAGTGCCGCACTGTCGGAGGGGCAGTACTGAGGGAGTGCCGCACTGTCGGAGGGACATTACTGAGGGAGTGCCGCACTGTCGGAGGGACAGTACTGAGGGAGTGCTGCACTGTCGGAGGGACAGTACTGAGGGAGTGCCGCACTGTCGGAGGGACAGTACTGAGGGAGTGCCGCACTGTCGGAGGGGCAGTACTGAGGGAGTGCCGCACTGTCGGAGGGGCAGTACTGAGGGAGTGCCGCACTGTCGGAGGGACATTACTGAGGGAGTGCCGCACTGTCGGAGGGACAGTACTGAGGGAGTGCTGCACTGTCGGAGGGACAGTACTGAGGGAGTGCCGCACTGTCGGAGGGGCAGTACTGAGGGAGCGCCGCACTGTCGGAGGGGCTGTACTGAGGGAGTGCCGCACTATCGGAGGGGCAGTACTGAGGGAGTGCCGCACTGTCGGAGGGACAGTACTGAGGGAGTGCCGCACTGTCGGAGGGGCAGTACTGAGGGAGTGCCGCACTGTCGGAGGGACAGTACTGAGGGAGTGCCGTACTGTCGGAGGGGCAGTACTGAGGGAGTGCCGCACTGTCGGAGGGGCAGTACTGAAGGAGCGCCGCACTGTCGGAGGGGCTGTACTGAGGGAGTGCCGCACTGTCGGAGGGACAGTACTGAGGGAGTGCCGTACTGTCGGAGGGGCAGTACTGAGGGAGTGCCGCACTGTCGGAGGGGCTGTACTGAGGGAGCACCGCACTGTCGGAGGGGCGGTACTGAGGGAGTGCCGTACTGTCGGAGGGGCAGTACTGAGGGAGTGCCGCACTGTCGGAGGGGCTGTACTGAGGGAGTGCCGCACTGTCGGAGGGACAGTACTGAGGGAGCGCCGCACTGTCGGAGGGACAGTACTGAGGGAGTGCCGTACTGTCGGAGGGGCAGTACTGAGGGAGTGCCGCACTGTCGGAGGGGCAGTACTGAGGGAGTGCCGCACTGTCGGAGGGGCAGTACTGAGGGAGTGCCGCACTGTCGGAGGGACAGTACTGAGGGAGTGCCGCACTGTCGGAGGGGCAGTACTGAGGGAGTGCCGCACTGTCGGAGGGGCAGTACTGAGGGAGTGCCGCACTGTCGGAGGGACAGTACTGAGGGAGTGCCGTACTGTCGGAGGGACAGTACTGAGGGAGTGCCGTACTGTCAGACGGGCAGTACTGAGGGAGCGCCGCACTGTCGGAGGGACAGTACTGAGGGAGTGCCTCACTGTCGGAGGGGCAGTACTGAGGGAGCGCCGCACTGTCGGAGGGACAGTACTGAGGGAGTGCCGCACGGTCGGAGGGACAGTACTGAGGGAGTGCCGCACTGTCGGAGGGACAGTACTGAGGGAGTGCCGCACTGTCGGAGGGGCAGTACTGAGGGAGTGCTGCACTGTCGGAGGGGCAGCACTGAGGGAGTGCCGCACTGTCGGAGGGGCAGTACTGAGGGAGTGCTGCACTGTCAGAGGGGCAGTACTGAGGGAGTGTTGCACTGTCGGAGGGGCAGTACTGAGGGAGTGCCGCACTGTCGGAGGGGCAGTACTGAGGGAGTGCTGCACTGTCGGAGGGGCAGTACTGAGGGAGTGCTGCACTGTCAGAGGGGCAGCACTGAGGGAGTGCTGCACTGTCAGAGGGGCAGTACTGAGGGAGTGTTGCACTGTCGGAGGGGCAGTACTGAGGGAGTGCCGCACTGTCGGAGGGGCAGTACTGAGGGAGTGCTGCACTGTCGGAGGGGCAGCACTGAGGGAGTGCCGCACTGTCGGAGGGGCAGTACTGAGGGAGTGCCGCACTGTCGGAGGGACAGTACTGAGGGAGTGCCGCACTGTCGGAGGGGCAGTACTGAGGGAGTGCCGCACTGTCGGAGGGACAGTACTGAGGGAGTGCCGCACTGTCGGAGAGACAGTACTGAGGGAGTGCCGCACTGTCGGAGGGGCAGTACTGAGGAAGTGCCGCACTGTCGGAGGGGCAGTACTGAGGGAGCGCCGCACTGTCGGAGGGACAGTACTGAGGGAGTACCGCACTGTCGGAGGGGCAGTACTGAGGGAGTGCCGCACTGTCGGAGGGGCAGTACTGAGGGAGCTCCGCACTGTCGGAGGGGCAGTACTGAGGGAGTGCCGCACTGTCGGAGGGGCAGTACTGAGGGAGTGCCGCACTGTCGGAGGGGCAGTACTGAGGGAGTGCCGCACTGTCGGAGGGGCAGTACTGAGGGAGTGCCGCACTGTCGGAGGGGCAGTACTGAGGGAGCGCCGCACTGTCGGAGGGACAGTACTGAGGGAGTGCTGCACTGTCGGAGGGACAGTACTGAGGGAGTGCTGCACTGTCGGAGGGACAGTACTGAGGGAGTGCTGCACTGTCGGAGGGGCAGCACTGAGGGAGTGCCGCACTGTCGGAGGGACAGTACTGAGGGAGTGCTGCACTGTCGGAGGGGCAGCACTGAGGGAGTGCCGTACTGTCGGAGGGGCAGTACTGAGGGAGTGCTGCACCGTCGGAGGGGCAGCACTGAGGGAGTGCCGCACTGTCAGAGGGGCAGTACTGAGGGAGTGCCGCACTGTCGGAGGGGCAGTACTGAGGGAGTGCCGCACTGTCGGAGGGACAATACTGAGGGAGCGCCGCACTGTCGGAGGGGCAGTACTGAGGGAGTGCCGCACTGTCGGAGGGACAGTAGTGAGGGAGTGCCGCACTGTCGGAGGGACAATACTGAAGGAGTGCCGTACTGTCGGAGGGACAGTACTGAGGGAGTGCCGCACTGTCGGAGGGACAATACTGAGGGAGTGCCGCACTGTCGGAGGGACAGTACTGAGGGAGTGCCGCACTGTCGGAGGGACAATACTGAGGGAGCGCCGCACTGTCGGAGGGGCAGTACTGAGGGAGCGCCGCACTGTCGGAGGGACAGTACTGAGGGAGCGCCGCACTGTCGGAGGGACAATACTGAGGGAGCGCCGCACTGTCGGAGGGGCAGTACTGAGGGAGTGCCGCACTGTCGGAGGGCCAGTACTGAGGGAGAGCCGCACTGTCGGAGGGGCAGCACTGAGGGAGTGCCGCACTGTCAGAGGGGCAGTACTGAGGGAGTGCCGCACTGTCGGAGGGGCAGTACTGAGGGAGTGCCGCACTGTCGGAGGGGCAGTACTGAGGGAGTGCCGCACTGTCGGAGGGACAGTACTGAGGGAGCGCCGCACTGTCGGAGGGACAGTACTGAGGGAGTGCCGCACTGTCGGAGGGACAGTACTGAGGGAGTGCCGCACTGTCGGAGAGGCAGTACTGAGGGAGTGCCGCACTGTCGGAGAGGCAGTACTGAGGGAGTGCCGCACTGTCGGAGGGGCAGTACTGAGGGAGTGCCGCACTGTAGGAGGGACAGTACTGAGGGAGTGCCGCACTGTCGGAGGGACAGTACTGAGGGAGTGCCGCACTGTAGGAGGGACAGTACTGAGGGAGCCCCGCACTGTCGGAGGGGCAGTACTGAGGGAGCCCCGCACTGTCGGAGGGGCAGTACTGAGGGAGTGCCGCACTGTCGGAGGGACAGTACTGAGGGAGTGCCGCACTGTCGGAGAGGCAGTAATGAGGGAGTGCCGCACTGTCGGAGGGGCAGTACTGAGGGAGTGCCGCACTGTCGGAGGGACAGTACTGAGGGAGTGCTGCACTGTCGGAGATACAGTACTGAGGGAGTGCTGCACTGTCGGAGGGACAGTACTGAGGGAGTGCTGCACTGTCGGAGGGACAGTACTGAGGGAGTGCTGCACTGTCGGAGGGGCAGCACTGAGGGAGTGCTGCACTGTCGGAGGGGCAGCACTGAGGGAGTGCTGCACTGTCGGAGGGGCAGTACTGAGGGAGTGCTGCACTGTCGGAGGGGCAGCACTGAGGGAGTGCCGCACTGTCAGAGGGGCAGTACTGAGGGAGTGCCGCACTGTCGGAGGGGCAGTACTGAGGGAGTGCCGCACTGTCGGAGGGACAATACTGAGGGAGCGCCGCACTGTCGGAGGGGCAGTACTGAGGGAGTGCCGCACTGTCGGAGGGACAGTAGTGAGGGAGTGCCGCACTGTCGGAGGGACAATACTGAAGGAGTGCCGCACTGTCGGAGGGGCAGTACTGAGGGAGCTCCGCACTGTCGGAGGGGCGGTACTGAGGGAGTGCCGCACTGTCAGAGGGGCAGTACTGAGGGAGCTCCGCACTGTCGGAGGGGCAGTACTGAGGGAGCTCCGCACTGTCGGAGGGGCAGTACTGAGGGAGCTCCGCACTGTCGGAGGGGCAGTACTGAGGGAGCTCCGCACTGTCGGAGGGGCAGTACTGAGGGAGTGCCGTACTGTCGGAGGGACAGTACTGAGGGAGTGCCGTACTGTCGGAGGGACAGTACTGAGGGAGTGCCGCACTGTCGGAGGGACAGTACTGAGGGAGTGCCGCACTGTCGGAGGGACAGTACTGAGGGAGCCCCGCACTGTCGGAGGGACAGTACTGAGGGAGTGCCGCACTGTCGGAGGGGCAGTACTGAGGGAGCGCCGCACTGTCGGAGGGACAGTACTGAGGGAGTGCCGCACTGTCGGAGGGACAGTACTGAGGGAGTGCCGCACTGTCGGAGGGACAGTACTGAGGGAGTGCCGCACTGTCGGAGGGACAGTACTGAGGGAGTGCCGCACTGTCGGAGGGACAGTACTGAGGGAGTGCCGCACTGTCGGAGGGACAGTACTGAGGGAGTGCCGCACTGTCGGAGGGACAGTACTGAGGGAGCGCCGCACTGTCGGAGGGGCAGTACTGAGGGAGTGCCGCACTGTCGGAGGGACAGTACTGAGGGAGCGCCGCACTGTCGGAGGGTCAGTACTGAGGGAGTGCCGCACTGTCGGAGGGGCAGTACTGAGGGAGTGCTGCACTGTCGGAGGGGCAGTACTGAGGGAGTGCCGCACTGTCGGAGGGGCAGTACTGAGGGAGTGCCGCACTGTCGGAGGGGCAGTACTGAGGGAGTGCCGCACTGTCGGAGGGACAGTACTGAGGGAGTGCCGCACTGTCGGAGGGACAGTACTGAGGGAGTGCCGCACTGGCGGAGGGGCAGTACTGAGGGAGAGCCGCACTGTCGGAGGGGCAGTACTGAGGGAGTGCCGCACTGTCGGAGGGACAGTACTGAGGGAGTGCCGCACTGTCGGAGGGGCAGTACTGAGGGAGTGCCGCACTGGCGGAGGGGCACTACTGAGGGAGTGCCGCACTGTCGGAGGGGTAGTACTGAGTGAGTGCCGCACTGGCGGAGGGGCACTACTGAGGGAGTGCCGCACTGTCGGAGTGCAGTACTGAGGGAGTGCCGCACTGGCGGAGGGGCAGTACTGAGGGAGAGCCGCATTGTCGGAGGGGCAGTACTGAGGGAGTGCCGCACTGTCGGAGGGGCGGTACTGAGGGAGTGCCGCACTGTCGGAGGGGCAGTACTGAGGGAGTGCCGCACTGTCGGAGGGGCAGTACTGAGGGAGTGCCGCACTGTCGGAGGGGCGGTACTGAGGGAGTGCCGCACTGTCGGAGGGACAGTACTGAGGGAGTGCCTCACTGTCGGAGGGACAGTACTGAGGGAGTGCCGCACTGTCGGAGGGTCAGTACTGAGGGAGTGCCGCACTGTCGGAGGGTCAGTACTGAGGGAGTGCCGCACTGTCGGAGGGGCGGTACTGAGGGAGTGCCGCACTGTCGGAGGGTCAGTACTGAGGGAGTGCCGCACTGTTGGAGGGACAGTACTGAGGGAGTGCCGCACTGTCGGAGGGGCGGTACTGAGGGAGTGCCGTACTGTCGGAGGGGCAGTACTGAGGGAGTGCCGTACTGTCGGAGGGGCAGTACTGAGGGAGTGCCACACTGTCGGAGGGGCAGTACTGAGGGAGTGCCGCACTGTCGGAGGGGCAGTACTGAGGGAGTGCTGCACTGTCGGAGGGTAAGAACTGAGGGAGTGCCGCACTGTCGGAGGGGCAGTACTGAGGGAGCACCGCACTGTCGGAGGGGCAGTACTGAGGGAGTGCCGCACTGTCGGAGGGGCAGTACTGAGGGAGTGCTGCACTGTCGGAGGGGCAGTACTGAGGGAGCACCGCACTGTCGGAGGGGCATTACCTAGGGAGCTCCGCACTGTCGGAGGGGCAGTACTGAGGGAGTGACTCACTGTCGGAGGGGCAGTACTGAGGGAGTGCCGCACTGTCGGAGGGGCAGTACTGAGGGAGTGCCGCACTGTCGGAGGGACAGTACTGAGGGAGTGCCGCACTGTCGGAGGGACAGTACTGAGGGAGTGACTCACTGTCGTAGGGGCAGTACTGAAGGAGTGCCGCACTGTCGGAGGGGCAGTACTGAGGGAGTGCCGCACTGTCGGAGGGGCAGTACTGAGGGAGTGCCGCACTGTCGGAGGGGCAGTACTGAGGGAGTGCTGCACTGTCGGAGGGGCAGTACTGAGGGAGTGCCGCACTGTCGGAGGGACAGTACTGAGGGAGTGCCGCACTGTCGGAGGGGCAGTACTGAGGGAGTGCCGCACTGTCGGAGGGACAGTACTGAGGGAGTGCCGCACTGTCGGAGGGACAGTACTGAGGGAGTGCCGCACTGTCGGAGGGCCAGTACTGAGGGAGCTCCGCACTGTCGGAGGGACAGTACTGAGGGAGTGACTCACTGTCGGAGGGGCAGTACTGAGGGAGTGCCGTACTGTCGTAGGGGCAGTACTGAAGGAGTGCCGCACTGTCGGAGGGGCAGTACTGAGGGAGTGCCGCACTGTCGGAGGGGCAGTACTGAGGGAGCTCCGCACTGTTGGAGGGGCAGTACTGAGGGAGCGCCGCACTGTCGGAGGGGCAGTACTGAGGGAGTGCCGCACTTTCGGAGGGGCAGTACTGAGGGAGTGCCGCACTTTCAGAGGGGCAGTACTGAGGGAGTGCCGCACTTTCGGAGGGGCAGTACTGAGGGAGTGCCGCACTTTCGGAGGGGCAGTACTGAGGGAGTGCCGCACTGTCGGAGGGACAGTACTGAGGGAGTGCCGCACTGTCGGAGGGGCAGTACTGAGGGAGCGCCGCACTGTCGGAGGGGCAGTACTGAGGGAGCGCCGCACTGTCGGAGGGACAGTACTGAGGGAGCGCCGCACTGTCGGAGGGACAGTACTGAGGGAGCGCCGCACTGTCGGAGGGGCAGTACTGAGGGAGCGCCGCACTGTCGGAGGGACAGTACTGAGGGAGTGCCGCACTGTCGGAGGGACAGTACTGAGGGAGTGCCGCACTGTCGGAGGGGCAGTACTGAGGGAGTGCCGCACTGTCGGAGGGACAGTACTGAGGGAGTGCCGCACTGTCGGAGGGACAGTACTGAGGGAGTGCCGCACTGTCGGAGGGACAGTACTGAGGGAGCCCCGCACTGGCGGAGGGGCAGTACTGAGGGAGTGCCGCACTGTCGGAGGGACAGTACTGAGGGAGCCCCGCACTGGCGGAGGGGCAGTACTGAGGGAGTGCCGCACTGTCGGAGGGACAGTACTGAGGGAGTGCCGCACTGTCGGAGGGGCAGTACTGAGGGAGTGCCGCACTGTCGGAGGGACAGTACTGAGGGAGTGCCGCACTGTCGGAGGGACAGTACTGAGGGAGTGCCGCACTGTCGGAGGGACAGTACTGAGGGAGTGCCGCACTGTCGGAGGGGCAGTACTGAGGGAGTGCCGCACTGTCGGAGGGACAGTACTGAGGTAGTGCTGCACTGTCGGAGGGACAGTACTGAGGGAGTGCCGCACTGTCGGAGGGACAGTACTGAGGGAGTGCCGCACTGTCGGAGGGACAGTACTGCGGGAGTGCCGCACTGTCGGAGGGGCAGTACTGAGGGAGTGCCGCACTGTCGGAGGGACAGTACTGAGGGAGTGCCGCACTGTCGGAGGGACAGTACTGAGGGAGTGCCGCACTGTCGGAGGGGCAGTACTGAGGGAGTGCCGCACTGTCGGAGGGACAGTACTGAGGGAGTGCCGCACTGTCGGAGGGACAGTACTGAGGGAGTGCCGCACTGTCGGAGGGACAGTACTGAGGGAGCCCCGCACTGTCGGAGGGGCAGTACTGAGGGAGTGCCGCACTGTCGGAGGGACAGTACTGAGGGAGTGCCGCACTGTCGGAGGGGCAGTACTGAGGGAGTGCCGCACTGTCGGAGGGACATTACTGAGGGAGTGCTGCACTGTCGGAGGGGCAGTACTGAGGGAGTGCCGCACTGTCGGAGGGACAGTACTGAGGGAGTGCCGCACTGTCGGAGGGACAGTACTGAGGGAGTGCCGCACTGTCGGAGGGACAATACTGAGGGAGCGCCGCACTGTCGGAGGGGCAGTACTGAGGGAGTGCCGCACTGTCGGAGGGACAGTACTGAGGGAGTGCCGCACTGTCGGAGGGACAGTACTGAGGGAGTGCCGCACTGTCGGAGGGACAGTACTGAGGGAGTGCCGCACTGTCGGAGGGACAGTACTGAGGGAGTGCCGCACTGTCGGAGGGACAGTACTGCGGGAGTGCCGCACTGTCGGAGGGACAATACTGAGCGAGTGCCGCACTGTCGGAGGGACAGTACTGAGGGAGTGCCGCACTGTCTGAGGGACAGTACTGAGGGAGTGCCGCACTGTCGGAGGGTCAGTACTGAGGGAGTGCCGCACTGTCGGAGGGGCGGTACTGAGGGAGTGCCGCACTGTCGGAGGGTCAGTACTGAGGGAGTGCCGCACTGTTGGAGGGACAGTACTGAGGGAGTGCCGCACTGTCGGAGGGGCGGTACTGAGGGAGTGCCGTACTGTCGGAGGGGCAGTACTGAGGGAGTGCCGTACTGTCGGAGGGGCAGTACTGAGGGAGTGCCACACTGTCGGAGGGGCAGTACTGAGGGAGTGCCGCACTGTCGGAGGGGCAGTACTGAGGGAGTGCTGCACTGTCGGAGGGTAAGAACTGAGGGAGTGCCGCACTGTCGGAGGGGCAGTACTGAGGGAGCACCGCACTGTCGGAGGGGCAGTACTGAGGGAGTGCCGCACTGTCGGAGGGGCAGTACTGAGGGAGTGCTGCACTGTCGGAGGGGCAGTACTGAGGGAGCACCGCACTGTCGGAGGGGCATTACCTAGGGAGCTCCGCACTGTCGGAGGGGCAGTACTGAGGGAGTGACTCACTGTCGGAGGGGCAGTACTGAGGGAGTGCCGCACTGTCGGAGGGGCAGTACTGAGGGAGTGCCGCACTGTCGGAGGGACAGTACTGAGGGAGTGCCGCACTGTCGGAGGGACAGTACTGAGGGAGTGACTCACTGTCGTAGGGGCAGTACTGAAGGAGTGCCGCACTGTCGGAGGGGCAGTACTGAGGGAGTGCCGCACTGTCGGAGGGGCAGTACTGAGGGAGTGCCGCACTGTCGGAGGGGCAGTACTGAGGGAGTGCTGCACTGTCGGAGGGGCAGTACTGAGGGAGTGCCGCACTGTCGGAGGGACAGTACTGAGGGAGTGCCGCACTGTCGGAGGGGCAGTACTGAGGGAGTGCCGCACTGTCGGAGGGACAGTACTGAGGGAGTGCCGCACTGTCGGAGGGACAGTACTGAGGGAGTGCCGCACTGTCGGAGGGACAGTACTGAGGGAGTGCCGCACTGTCGGAGGGGCAGTACTGAGGGAGTGCCGCACTGTCGGAGGTACAGTACTGAGGGAGTGCCGCACTGTCGGAGGGACAGTACTGAGGGAGTGCCGCACTGTCGGAGGGCCAGTACTGAGGGAGCTCCGCACTGTCGGAGGGGCAGTACTGAGGGAGTGCCGCACTGTCGGAGGGCCAGTACTGAGGGAGCTCCGCACTGTCGGAGGGACAGTACTGAGGGAGTGACTCACTGTCGGAGGGGCAGTACTGAGGGAGTGCCGTACTGTCGTAGGGGCAGTACTGAAGGAGTGCCGCACTGTCGGAGGGGCAGTACTGAGGGAGTGCCGCACTGTCGGAGGGGCAGTACTGAGGGAGCTCCGCACTGTTGGAGGGGCAGTACTGAGGGAGCGCCGCACTGTCGGAGGGGCAGTACTGAGGGAGTGCCGCACTTTCGGAGGGGCAGTACTGAGGGAGTGCCGCACTTTCAGAGGGGCAGTACTGAGGGAGTGCCGCACTTTCGGAGGGGCAGTACTGAGGGAGTGCCGCACTTTCGGAGGGGCAGTACTGAGGGAGTGCCGCACTGTCGGAGGGACAGTACTGAGGGAGTGCCGCACTGTCGGAGGGGCAGTACTGAGGGAGCGCCGCACTGTCGGAGGGGCAGTACTGAGGGAGCGCCGCACTGTCGGAGGGACAGTACTGAGGGAGCGCCGCACTGTCGGAGGGACAGTACTGAGGGAGCGCCGCACTGTCGGAGGGGCAGTACTGAGGGAGCGCCGCACTGTCGGAGGGACAGTACTGAGGGAGTGCCGCACTGTCGGAGGGACAGTACTGAGGGAGTGCCGCACTGTCGGAGGGGCAGTACTGAGGGAGTGCCGCACTGTCGGAGGGACAGTACTGAGGGAGTGCCGCACTGTCGGAGGGACAGTACTGAGGGAGTGCCGCACTGTCGG